>NW_016690555.1:128825-134323 GCF_001604755.1 Lepidothrix coronata | reverse complement strand
AGAAGGTCCCCCCTGAGCCTCCTCTTCTCCAGGCTGAGCCCCCCCAGCTCCCTCAGCTGCTCCTCACAGGACATGTTTTCTAGACCTCCCCCAGCCCCGTTGCCCTTCCCCGGGCACGAGGAAGACGTTTCTTGCTCCAGCAGGAAGATGTAAGACTTTGCCTCTCCATCTCTGCAGTTGTGGCCTCGGCCTTGGCCTGTCAGGGACAGAGCCAGAGCAGCCCCCAGGGCACCCTGCACCCCAGCCTGCCCTGTCTGCAGCTCAGCCCCAGCTCCTGAGGAACAGGCATGGCACAACCAGGATTGTTTGGCCCACGTGGCCCTCTGGAGCCATTGACCCATCTCAGCTTTATCGGGACATGGGAATTTTCTCTGCAGGAGTGGTCAGGCCTTGGAATAAGTGTCCCAGGGAGGTGGTGGAGTCCCTGTGTCTGGGAGTGTCCCAGAGGCGTCTGGATGTGGCCCTTGGGGACACGGATTAGGGGTGATTGTGGTGGGACTGGAGGATCCTGAAGGTCTCTTCCAACCCTGATAATTCCATGATTCCATAACTGGCAAGGACCACTGCCCTTCCTGGCTTTCCTTCTCTCCTCCTCAGCCCCCAGCAACTGGAAGGAACCAGTTACCCTCTGTCACCCCCAGTAACTGGGGACGGGCTGAAAGTTCTTGTGCTGCTTTTCCAAATCCTCTGTCAAACTTCGTGCTAAAACTTTGGGCACACGGTGCTCTGCTCTAATTGACGAGGTGGTGATTGGTCACAGGTCGGATTCGATGATCTCAGAGGTCTTTTCCAGCATAAATAATTCCCTGATTCTATAACATTTCTCAGAGAGTCGATGTCCTGCTGCTGTGGAGCAAAACCCAATTCTCACCGTGACACGACAGGAGCCTAAACAGCGTAAAAATGCTTTTATTGCGCCTCATTTTCCCTCTGTCTGGGCCTCATTACTGTGTGGTAGCTCGTTTCACACAAGCTGGTTTCCAGAAAAACAAGAGGACCTGTGGTGTCTGCACCGGGAGGATCCCCCAGGGAGCACGAAATCTCCAGTGGAGAACGAGGTGGGTTCTTGTTAAGCTCTGGAAATAGGCTGGAATGTAAATGTGTGTTCTTTCTGCCACATGCCTAATTGCCCATAAATGTCATTAAGTCGAGAAATGTTTTCCACCAAATTAACTTTGACTCGTGGTGTCTAATTAGCCGGAGATGCTGAAAGATAACAACTTATCAGTCACTGTTTAACAAAACATCCTTAATGGGGGACTTTTTTGTGAGCAGCCGTGTTGAGCCAGGTATTGGAGCTGTCAAAACGGAGCATTATCGGAGCAATTAAGGACAATACCCCGGTGCAGCTCCCTACCAGGATAATTTGACAGCTTGTTCACAGGCAAGAAGTGCAGTTGAGCCGAAACTTTCCGTGAATTGGGTTTCCAGCGCGACCAGAAATTCTGCTTTTCTTTTTTTTTTTTTTTCATTCCCTTCCCAGAGCGTGGGACGTACAAACCCCCCTGACACGGCTCTTTCTTCGCTCACCTCCAGCCAAGGTCTCCAAAAGCAAAGGCTTTTCCATGGAAGTTGTCACAGGGCGGTGTTCAGCCCTTCAAAGGAAAGGAAGGGCTGGGTAAATCCTCGTGTTTTACGGGTGAAATCTGGGACCGTGGGCACGGTTTTCACCTTTTCCAGGGTGTTTATGAGGGGATGTCACCGAGGACGAAAAGCCCGGGTTCACAGTGCATCACCCAGAAGATATTTAATACTTTTATACTGCAAACTGGAAACCTGACGAGATAAAAAATAACACCAAGCCCTCAGAATCCCCTTCCTCTTAAATGCAACACCCCTCAAGAGCTTCTGCATTCTCCCCTGCTGAGGTTATTTCACGCGGCTGTTCATCCAAATTCTTCCCCGTGATTTGTGCCCCCTCCCCTTCCCTTTTCTGCCAAATAACTTCCGAGCTTTCTGACGTCTTGCTCGGACCTGGTGGGAACCAGCACAGCCACGACATCTCCAATTGCTTGTGCACGAGGAGCACCCGGTTCTTAAAACACTTTCCAGTACCTGCGAGATTATCACCCTTAAAATCTGTGGGATTATTATCCAGTAGGAGATTTAACACTGATTTCCACCACTGGCTTCTTACCCCACTGTACTGGGGGGACAAATTTCTCCCTTCCCTTTTCTTTCCCTCTCCTTCCCTCTCACGTCTGTGACCCATCCGAGTGTTATCACCCCGCAGTAAAAACTGTCCAGCTTCCCCTCCGAAGGGGCATTTTAACCAAATGCCCACTTTTCTCCTTAAATTCTGCGTGGCCTTGCTCAGTTTAACACTTCTTCTAACAGGACGTGGTTTTGTTCAGTTTAATACTTGACCCAACAGGATGTGGTTTTGTTCAGTTTAACACCTGCTCTAACAGGACGTGCTGGAGGAAGAACAGAAATCAAAACTCTGCAAGTGGAGGGAGGAATGCATTCGTAATCTCCAGTTAAGTTATAATAATTTATATAGTAATCTATATTTATGGTTTACATAATTTATATAATGATTTCTAGAATGTTTTATGGAAATTCTAAAATAATTTAAAAGTATAATTTATATATGTGATATGATAATATATTTTATATGTTTTATAACATCCCTATAATAATTTATATTCACAATTTATATATTTTACATAATAATTCGTATAAATAATATTATTTTTATATTTATTTGTTTCTATAATTTATATAATAATTTATAACGCATATTTGTAATTCTTAATTTGAATTAATTACATTTCCTGTAGCCTGGGAGGCGCTGTTGATCTCGACACTGTGAACATTCCTCATGGCCCACTGCACTTGTGCCACCCCCAAGGACGCGGAATCCCTGCTGTGAAGAAGGTGCTGACCTTCAGAAAAGGCTCCACAGCTCAAGGATGTCAAGGCAGGAACGGCTCCCACCCCACAGGGGCCGGGCTGTGACCTGGGACCATTCCTGTCTCCTCCCAGTGGGTTGTACTGGGAACATCCCCGGGCTGGGAATGGCAGAGCAATCTTTGGGATGCAGAGCCCAGCCTGGCCACGCAGAGGGAAGGGGAGCAGGGAAACCCTCCCGGGAGGGGACTGGGAACTCTGCCCTGCCCGGGATGGGGTCAAACCCTCGGGTGGAGCCTTAAAGGGAGCAGTGAAACCCTCCCGGGAGGGCACTGGGAACTCTGCCCCTGGGATGGGGTCAGACCCTCGTGTGGACCCTTAAAGGGAGCAGGGAAACCCTCCCGGGAGGGCACTGGGAACTCTGCCCCCGGGATGGGGTCAGACCCTCGTGTGGACCCTTCAGAGCCCGGACTGGGTGTTAGGATGTGACTCCATTGATCCGTCCCTGCCTCTGAAGAGGCTCCTTCCCAGGAGATTCTTTATTCCTGCAGCACTTGGTGCTGCCAAAGGTTGTCGTTTCATGCTCGTCTCCCTCCAGCTTCTCCCCCTCCCAAGTACAACGGTGGACAAAGTTTCCATGGGGGAGTTTTCCTTTCAGAGCCTCTCCCTCTCCTTCTCAAAGCAGTGACCAGCAATGTCCATGTCCTGTATTTCCCCACAGTTATTTCATTATTTTAATCTCACATTGAACCAAAATACTCTCCTTGGTCTTGGGTGAAAGGTAAGACAGGACATGGCAACAAAGCAGCACCATTTTCTCCCAAAATTAGGGCCAAAGTCTTTTCTTAGTACTGGGATTGTCTAAACCCCACGGAGTCTTGAACCAGCGTTTTTATTTCAAAACTATTCTATATCATTTCATTTTCCAGAAAAAGAAAAAAAAAAGCAAAGCCTCTGATGATCTTTTTTGCAACAGGTCCTACAGGTGGGTTGGAAAATTAGCACATCCCCTTTTCTTTGTCCCATCCCTGTGAAACCCTCACACAAACAAAAGGGCTTAAGGGCCTTTGAGCCAAAAATACTCCAGAGTGCAGAATCCTCCGAAGTGCTGAGGAAATATCGGGTTTGTGCTGACATAATTTAAAGGCATTCCATGCAAAGAGTAACCGCCTTTGACACGGGCACATTCAGGCTTTAACTGTTACCTCTCAGTAAAAAATGCCCATGGCATTCAAACAAGAAAAAAATACCCTCTATTTTGAAAAAAATATTCTGGGGAAAACCAAATTTTGGCAGAAAATTCTGTATTGCAGAATTTTAGACACTGTACCCAACACGGGTAAAAACACCCACGGCTGCAAAGCATTTTATAAGGAATAGTGGAATAAAAATTTTTAAAAAAGTAAAGAAAGGAAATAAAATTAAATAATAAAGGAGGCAGCATTTGGAGACTTGGATTAGAAGTGGCAGCTTCCACAATTAGGTTCAGTTGAAAAAAATATGCTGATTTATGTCCTGCTAAAACCAAAAGTCTTTCATGGGGGTTTCTGGGACTCTTCTCTAACTGCAAACTGCTCTGGAACAGAGAAAGGCAAAAAATAATAGAATTGACCTTATAAAACAGCCAGGGGGTTATGTAACACCTGTTTTACACCCATCTAAAATGATCTAATTTGAAAGCCAAGCAAATTAATGATTTTTTTTGAGCTCCACTGCCCTTCACATCAGTATTTTGGCTACACAGAGAGATGATCTCTAAGTTTACATTGCACTGTAATTGTTGCTGCAGCTCTCCCAGCTTGGCAGGGGGAACACAGGGAAGGGAAAAGGTGTCAGCCAGTTCACAGGAAGGGGAAATTAAATTCTTCATGGAATAATAGAATGATTTGGGTTGGGAAAGGCCTTTAAGGTCATGGAGTCCAACCCTAATGCTGGGTACAAGGATTTTTAGAAGCCTCCACATGAAATGTCCTGAAGTTGTTCTGTGGAATTACTCATGGAATCCCAGAAGGTTTGGGTTGGGAGGGACCTCAAAGCCCACCCAGTGCCACCCCTGCCACAGGCAGGGACACCTTCCACCAGCCCAGGGTGCTCCAAGCCCCGTCCAACCTGGCCTTGGACACTTCCAGGGATCCAGGGGCAGCCACAGCTTCTCTGGGCAACCTGGACCAGGGGCTCCCCACCCTCACAGGGAAGAATTCCTTCTCAGCATCCCATCTATCCCTGCCCTCTGGCAGTGGGAAGCCATTCCCCCTTGTCCTGTCCCTCCAGGCCCTGGAGGTAAGGATTCCTCCTGTATATCCTACCTAGATTTCCCCTCTTTTCCCTCCCCCTGACTTATTCAAGGAATAGTGTTTGTTTATCCCTAAGAAGATACAAACAGCAAAAAAACCCCAACACCTTCAAACACTAAACTCGGAAATGATTCCTGGTGTGTCCCTCCAGCTCTCCAGCACTGGGCTCCCCCTTTTCCCGGCTGAAAGCCATCCCTCCATCCCAGCACCGCTGAGCTGCAGAGGCTGCTCCCCCTTTTCCCGGCTGAAAGCCATCCCTCCATCCCAGCACCGCTGAGCTGCAGAGGCTGCTCCCCCTTTTCCCGGCTGAAAGCCATCCCTCCATCCAAGCACCGCTGAGCTGCAGAGGCT
>NW_016690555.1:124164-126246 GCF_001604755.1 Lepidothrix coronata | reverse complement strand
TTTAGAATTTGTGGGCCTCCAGCCCTGGGATCCTCTTGGTGCCTGCTCTGGACTCTCTCCAGCAGCTCCATGTCCTTGCTGTGTTGGGCCCCCAGGGCTGGATGCCCACAAATTCTAAAAATCAATCCCGCTGGGTCATTTTATGAACAAACCCCTCACATTTCTTGGATGACAGTCGGGGAGGGAAACAGCAGTGGTCAGGGATATGATCCACAGAGGAGGGTAATCCTCTTAAACCCAACTCCAGTGAATGTGTTGGCCTAAAACACAGGAGTTAAATAGGAGGGAACTGTGCTGGTGATCTCAAACACTGACCTGATTTCCAGGTGTGCTGAGGTAAAATGGAATGGGGATTTAAAACCTTGGAAAATCCGACAGCTTTCCTTTAGCCATCAAAATACGAGTGATTCCAGGGCTTCACCCGGTGCACCCAGGATTAGGGAGCAATCCCTGTGCCAGACCCCACTTGGACAGCCCCAGCACAAGCTTCCCTGGCTTCCCCCAGCCCGTGTTTTCAGCAAAGGTCAGGACAGGAACATCTCACACTGGATGTTCTTTGAACATCTTTCTATATTGCCCTTTTATTATCCTTTTTCTTTTTCCATCTGTTTCTATAGACACCCGCAGCAGCAGGGTAGCAATGCTGCTTCGGGCTTCAGTTCCTACTGATCCCCAATTCCCACCACTGATCCCTCAGTAAATACAACCACAGCCCCTTGAATGCAAGAGATCTAAAGAAATTGCCTTTTAAGTTGCAGACCTAAAGCTGGCCCATCACAATCCTTTCTCTTGTTGCCTTGCCTGGGATTTCTCTTTATTTTCCTTTTGTGGGTTTGTTTACTCAGTTAAAGATTATCCTGACAAAGGAGGAGAAAGATACTTTATTTTTTAGAAACATTTTAATTTTTTAGGATTGAGTGGGTGTATCCTTTTGTGCCTGAGGACTGTGCTCACCATGTACTATCCTCTGGGGCAGTGTTAAAAACACTCTCCTGGGATGTTTTAAAGCCTCTTGATTAACTTCCACAGGCGAAAGTGTTACAATGAAGTCAAAAACTGCTTTTAAAATTCTAAGACTTTCCTAAAATGTTTAATTTTGCAGTGTGAACAACTAAAAAATCAGTGTGGTTAATCTGTATATACTGCACGTCACAAAATGATAAATACTATGTCATAAATCTGAATTTTGCCGTGTTACACTGAAAGCAACACAGAGTTCTAGCTCAGTTTGGCTTCTGCAGGTGATGAGAGAAGGGAATTTAACAGCATGAAGTGTCTCTGTAAGAGGCAGCCCAGAACTGAGGGGGGGGTCACTGATTATCGGCATCACTTCGCTGCCTGAAATTTTGGCAGGTTTTCCAGAACACTAAAAAGCTCTCTCTAAAACATTTTGATCGCCCTGCAGACTACAATTTTGTAAAAGCTGTTAATAAACTGATGTAGTGAGAGATGTGGAGAGCTGGTTCCCTCTGGTTCCTTTGCTGCCGTTTCAGAGCTCGGAGTGGCGACACAAAGCCACGCTTTGCACGCAGCAACCGCAGCGGAATCGTCCTTTTTAAAAAAAAACAAACGAAAAATAGCTTTGAGCGAAGTCTTAAACTCCGAAAGTCGAGCTGCAGAGCTCAGCGCACACGCAGAATCCTTGCCAGCCGTGATCTCTTTGTCCCCTGGCCTGTGAACCCCGGGCTGGGGCTGCGCCGCCCCGGAGATGTGGCAGCGCTTCAGCAGCAAGACTGGCAGTTTGACACGGGCCTGTCACGCTGGAAGCGGGTCCTTGGTGTGACCCGGGCTCGGGGGCCGCCGCTCCGTCCCCAATAACAGCTGAAGCTGCATCTGCCGCGGTGCTGGGCCCGGCGCTCCATGCTGTGTCACCAGCTGCCGCTGTTTACGCGCGGCGAGGCCTCGCGGCCTCCCGCCCGCGCCGCAGCCAGGCCCGGCCCCGCGCTCCGACCGGGCCTACGCTGTGAGGGGATCCGGGCTGGCACCATGCTCCGACCGGGCCTACGCTGTGAGGGGATCCGGGCTGGCACCATGCTCTGCCCGGGCCTACGCTGTGAGGGGATCCGGCCTGGCACCATGCTC
>NW_016690555.1:120526-123064 GCF_001604755.1 Lepidothrix coronata | reverse complement strand
GCTCAGGTTGGATCTCAGGCAAAGGTTCTTCCCCCAGAGGCTGGTTGGGCACTGACCAGGCTCCCCAGGGCAGTGGGCACAGCCCCAAGGCTGCCAGAGCTCCAGAAGGGTTTGGATGATCCTCTGGGGCACAGGGGGTGACTCTTGGGGATAGTCCTGCACAGGGCCAGGTCCCTTCCAGCTGAGCATATCCTGTGACTGTGATCCTACACGCAGCGATCACAAACGCCACAGTCTGGGGCCAGCTCCCTTCCCAGCAGGTGTGTGCACAAGGTGACACAGAAATCCCTGGAGACCAACACCTCCTTCCCATCTCCCTGGAGAAGAAGGGGAAGGGCCTGATCCTGCAGTTTCGGTGTCACAAGAAGGATTTGTGGGATGAGGTAGCGATCGCACTCCGTCAACTCCCCCTGGCTGCTGCCAACATCACTCCCTGCTCATCCCTCAAGGATGGCTCTGGGACAGGCAGGAATCCCTTGGACAGAAAACAATATTATCTTCAGCAACCAGAGTTTCAAAGCAGTACTAAAATTGGCAATAAATTGTAATAAGAGAGTGTGAGACCTAAAGGCACAGAAGCCTCCCAGGGGCAGGTCTGGCACTGCCCAGCTCCAGGTGCTCCAAGTGCCTCCGGGCTCGGCCAAGAGCATCAGTCAATATGCAACTGGTCCAGATCTCCTGGGAGGGAACCAGGGATGAACTTGGCTGCAGCCAGGGCTGACTCCTGAGCCTCTGCCTTTGAGAAAGGTGTAATTAGTCTTGATTACTGCTTTTACCTAAATGGAAACAAAAAACTCACAACACAGATCAGAGCCTCCTTCAAGTCTGCCCCGGTCATGAGTATCTCTCTGGGTAAAACTCTGTGGACAATTTGAAGGTCCTTTCTTTGATGGTGATCTGAAAATATTTTTTCAAAATAATAATACCTCTTTCAATGTAAAGTAACCACTACCACAATCTTGGCTTCTCCTACTCCTTCCCATTTCTCAGTTTAAGAGTTATTCTGATGCTGAAGAACCACAGCAGAATCAAGTGTGTTGCTGGCTTTCGCTTCTTTCTCCTGCCAGATTATTGAGGACACTGGTGTAAGAATCATGAAGGGACCTTGAGCTAAACTCCTGTTCTCCCTAGCCAGGCAAAGTGTAGAAAGAAAAGGAATCAATGAATCATTAAGGTTGGAAGCCCATGGATCCCCCTGTGCCCCATCCCCACCTTGTCCCCCAGCCCAGAGCACTGAGTGCCACGGCCAGGCCTTCCTGGGACACCTCCAGGGCTGGGCACTCCAAACCTCCCTGGGCAGCCCCTGCCAAGGCCTGACCACCCTTTCAGTGAAAAAATTCTTCCTGAGTGAAAAAGTTCTTCCTGAAAAGGAAGTTTGATCCCTAATTCACCAGCAGAACAGGTGGATTCTTCCACCCCTGTGCTGGAAATGCAATGAGCAGGTTGTCAGTAGGAATGCAAAGAGCATTTCCAGCACCTAAACAGATTTAAACACATTATGGAAAGAGTTGTCACTAGAAATATCCTGCTCCTGGGCCATTAGCCCCCCTCTCTCTGTCAGTCTGGAGGGAGGACAAATCCAGCTCCCAGAATTAAAGCCACCCACGTTACTGTCCATCCACAGGCAAAGCCATGGACAGCAGTGATGGTCCCTCCCCTGGAACATTCCCTCCCATCCAGGACACCTGGAGACAACTCCCTTTGCAGGGGAAAGGGATGAGGACACTTTAGTCTCTGAGTGCTGTGTTTCCCTGCACTGCTCAGCATGGCAGGGGATATCCTGTCCCATGGTGGGTAAGTCTGGCCTTCTAGAAGGGGCAGAGGTTGCTGCTCACCCTGGATTTCCAGTCCCTGGGTTCCTGTTATTTTGAGAGTGCCACAGTCATGATGCTCAGGCACTGAGCACTTATTACAAGGTGAAACAGAGATTCAAATATCTGTTTCTACCAAAACACACATTTAAAATGTTGGCAGCTTTCTCTTTACCAAAATATATTAACACCCACTTCTTCTTTAACATGTCTAACCCCTGTCTTGGAAGGCCTTACAGAATAGCCCTAAGTGTGTTCATCAACCTGGTGCAAAACCCCCGTTCAAATTCCTGTGGGCACCGAGCTGGGTGGGAGTAATGATCTGCTGCAAGGGGGAAAGTCTCTCCAGAGGGATGTGGACAAGCTGAATTGATGGACTGAGGCCAGTGGTGTGAGGGTCAACAAGGCCCAGTGCTGGGTCCTGCCCTCGGGTCACAACAACCCCATGGAATGCTCTGGGCTTGGGGCAGAGTGGCTGGAAAGCTGGAAAAGTGCTGGTGACAGTGCTGGACATGAGCCCAGGTGCCCAGGGAGGTTTGGAGTGCCCACCCTGGAGGTGTCCCAGGAAGGCCTGGCCGTGGCACTCAGTGCTCTGGGCTGGGGGACAAGGTGGGGATGGGGCACAGGGGGCACTCCACGACCTTGGAGGGCTTTTCCAGCCTAAACAATTCTATAATTCTGTGAGTCTATGAGACCGTGGGTGTAGCTTGCAAAAGCAAAAGATGTT
>NW_016690555.1:116487-118943 GCF_001604755.1 Lepidothrix coronata | reverse complement strand
GGGGGGATCCATGGGCTGGGAGGGCTTTTCCAGCCTAAACAATTCTATAATTCTGTGAGTCTATGAGACCGTGGGTGTAGCTTGCAAAAGCAAAAGATGTTTTACCAAGAACACGACACTTCCAGCCACACACAACCTCAGCCTTTCTTCCTGAGCGTAAACCACCGAGTCTTTCACTAACCAAGACCCCAAAGCTGATACCACTGAGCCAGTGAGAGTCTGTGCAGCCCAGCACCTCAGGATGACTCAGGGCTTGAGGTTTGGGCAATTTTGTGTTTCACAAATGCTTTATTGTTCAGATCTCTTCTCCTCAGCTCTCCCCTTTCCCCACCAGCAAAAGCTCTCGACCTCATGTCACTTCCGTGGACTTCCCTAAAAGGAACCGGATGATCTTTAGGGCCCCTTCCACCCCAAGCCCTTCTATGATTCCATGACTCCCCACTGCAGAGGCTTTATGGGGACCCAAGGAGCACCTCCAAGCACAGGCCCAGAGCAGCACCAGCTGCTGCACAAGCCCCAGCAAAGGAAGAGCCTCTTCCCCGAGCAGCGAGCAGGGGCTGCACACAAATAACACCCCAGGTACTGCTGGGCATGCCCAGGCCTTTGAGAAAGCTGCTGTGTGGCTGTAGAAATAGGGGGGTTATGCTTCTCAGCTGTGCTAAAGCCCAGCCCAGGGAAGGCAGAGCCCAAGAACCTCCCCAGCCCCTCACTCCTGAGCACACAGAGCCAGCCCAGGCTGGTGGAGCTCCTTCCACCAGACCCTGCTCCCCACGGCGGTGGGAAGGCAGCTTTGGGGGCACTTTGTGGGCAGAGCTGGGCCTGAAAGCAGAGTCACTGGGACACTTGGCTGGGGCTGGTGGCTCCAAGTGCAGCTGCCACAAGACCTGCCCTGCTCAGAGCACAGTCCAGGAGTTTTGGGAAGCATTACCCACACAGTGCCAGTGCCTTCTCCAGGCTACTTAGAAGTTTAGAACTGAGACGTTTTTCCTGTTAGAAGTGCTAACCTCTGTATTTTTCCTTCCAGGCAATATTTGTGTTGCATTTTCTTCTGTTCACAGCACCCCGTGCTCAGGAGTGTCAGTAAAGTCAGTCAGAAGTTGGACTTTGATGATCCCTGTGGGTCACTCCCAACTCAGGAGGCTCCACGATTCGAAAGTCCTTCCAAATTTGTTCCTCCAGTGTACTTGGGTTATGTGAGGAACTTCTCATCTCCAGCTCAATCTTGGGACCATCACCAGTGCCCTCACATATTATTCTACCTTTGACTCAGAGTGAAAATCAGTTTTAAAAATGAAAACCAACTAAAAGCTCTTCCATCCCAGGATATTCTTAAGCATCCTGGGCAGGAGCTGTGTTGCCAACAGTAGGCTGACAAGTCCCTGGCAAGACTTTCAAATGGGATGAAGTAAAGCTCTTAAAACTCCTTTTATTTTAACTCCCCATCTCCAGGGGTGGCCACATTCCCCTGGCACAGGGGAACCACACTGCAACTGGCACCATCCCAGCACTCCCAGTTTGCACTGGACAGGAGCAGGGCAGTCAGTCCCCACATTCCTATCCAATTTCTGTAGGATTTAGATTGCACTTCTTAGCTCCCCCTCATTATTTTGGTTTAATCATAGAATCATGGAATATCCCAGCTGCTCCTTCTTCACTGGTGAGTGCTGCTCACAGCAGGCACAGCAGGGAGGGAGAGAGGAGCTCAGAGAGGACACACAGACCCGCTGTGGCCTTGACAAGGGTCTCTGAAAGGGCAGCTGACAAGTGCTCAGTTGTCCACAATAGCTGGGATCTCCTCCAACGCCCTCACCGAGCACTTGGGCACTTGGGGATATGGTTCTGGCCCTTGGGGACACGGCTCAGGGGTGGTGATGGTGCTACTGGGTGACAGTGGGACTGGGGGATCTCAAAAGTCTCTTCCAACCTTAATGATTTTTTAAGCAGAGCAACAGCAAAGGTGGGTTGGAACCCAGGCATCCTCTAGGATTTGGGAAGACTGGGATCGCACCTTGTAGATTTGGGGTGACTTGTTTTTCTGCCCTTATAGTGCCTCAGTTGCCAGCTCCTGAAATGTGGCACGGAGCAGTTCTGCACGTGCCAGGGCAGGTGATGCCAGGATAACCCTGCAGTTCTTGTGGCAACAGCAGCCCCTGTGTGAGCATGATGGGCACGGGGAGCTCACTGTCACACTGTCACAGTCACACTGTCACACTGTCACACTGTCACACTGTCACACTGTCACACTGTCACAGCAGGCACCAGCTCCTTCCCCGTGGCCCTCCCTGGAGCACCAAACAAGGCTGGGAGCAGGGGAGGGACCAGGGTTATAACACAGAGCCCCCCTGACAGGAGGGGAGACATGGGGGGGTCGGGCTCTGCTGCCAGGGAACAAGGGACAGGAGGAGAGGGAACGGCCTCCAGCTGTGCCAGGGGAGGCTCAGGTGGGACAGGAGGAG
>NW_016690555.1:109946-115426 GCF_001604755.1 Lepidothrix coronata | reverse complement strand
CTGTAACTGTGCTGTGTGTGCTATAACTGTGCTGTAACTGTGCTGTGTGTGCTATAACTGTGCTGTAACTGTGCTGTGTGTGCTATAACTGTGCTGTGTGTGCTGTAACTGTGCTGTAACTGTGCTGTGTGTGCTCTGCTATAACTGTCTTGTGTGTTCTATAACTGTGTGTGCTGTGCTGTTCTGTAACTGTGCTGTGTGTGCTGGGCTGTAACTGTGCTGTGCTGTGCCCTCAGTGTGATCAGAAGGGAAGAGCTGCAGAGTTAACCCTGCAGTGCTCCAAGGCAGGTGGGCAGGGAGAAGGGCAAGGAGCACGAAGGGATTTCTCTCCTGGGGCTGGAGGAACCCTCCTCACCTCACCAGGGAACAGCCTTCCCTTCATCTTCCAGCCAGCACATGGCTCTTCCCAGCAGACTCAAGAACCATCAGTGAGTCCCCACCTGCCTCTTTCACAGAATGCCAGAATCACTGAGGTTGGAAAAGCATTCCCAGAATCCCCCCTGTGCCCGATGCCCACCTTGTCCCCCAGCCCAGAGCACTGAGTGCCACAGCCAGGCCTTCCAGGACACCTCCAAACCTCCCTGGGCAGCCCCTGCCAAAATGACAATAATTGTTGCTGGTTATCAGCCCTGGCTGTGACAGTGCCTCTGTTTCAGACTCTGCATCTTCTGGCTTTCAAACTCACACAGTCACCGTCGTACTCTTGTCCTTCACCTTTTTCTCAGCTTAAAGAAAACAAATAAAATAAAATCTCTTGAACACCTGAATGAGGAAACCAGCATATTTTTACCTTCAGCATAATGGCCCATAACTCCTTTTCTGCACACAACTCACACTGGGGGCTTCGAAATTTTAAATTTGCAAAACTAAAATTTTACGGAGTGAAAATGTAGGTAATGAAATCTGTGTATGGGACCTGTTGGGAGTTCCAGGGGGTGTTTCCCAGGAAGGATTTCTCCACGGAAAGGGTGGTCAGGCACTGGAGGGGGCTGCCCAGGGAGCTGCTGGAGCACAGCACACGGAGGAGTCTCAGCCCTCCCACTCACCTCCCTCAGGCAACTGTCGGAAGGCAGCACACAACTCCCGAGCATTAATGATTCATTATCTGTACCCCTCTCTCTCTCCCCTTTGTTCCAACTGTCACAGTGTCGTTCTTTGTCTGTTTACTGTGTATTACTGGCCAATAACACTTTGCAGGGTCTTTAGAAAGGGCTGTTTACTCAGAGTCAATAACACATTCACCCACGAGGAGTTAATGCTCTCACATCCACTAAGGGGGACAGGTTCAGGGGGCTGCACAAATCCCACCGCATTGTTCCCGGGGATTTGAGCACCAACTTCTGCTTACCCTCCCTGGAAATCTGCATTTAATGCCATGTGTATGGTAATGAGGGAGCAGTGCACTGACACTGCCGTGGCTGGTAACCCAAACGGCTCCACAGAATATACTTTTTATGTCATTGTCACTCACTGCTGGGGCCGTGGGTTGGCTTTGGCTGACAGGACAAAGGTGAAAGCCTATCTGCAGCTGAAGAATTCCTGATCAGGAGAGGTGCTGGACGAGATGTAATCCAGCTGCAGAACAAGGCACTGCAAACGAGCAAGGATGTGCAGCTCCAGCAGCAGCCCCGGGTCTGGCAGCAGAGAGGAGCTCCCAGGCCCATGGGCAGGGAGTGACAGGACAAGGGACAATGGTTTGGAACCGGAGGAGGGCAGGGATAGGTGGGATATTGGGAAGGAATTCCTGGCTGGGAGGGTGGGGAGCCCCTGGCCCAGGTTGCCCAGAGAAGCTGTGGCTGCCCCTGGATCCCTGGAGGTGTCCAAGGCCAGGTTGGACGGGGCTTGGAGCAACCTGGGCTGGTGGAAGGTGTCCCTGCCCATGGCAGGGGTGGCACATCCAACCTTTAAGGTCCCTCCCAACCCAAACCATTCTATGATTCTATGATTATTTGTTATGATTCTATGATTATTTGTACCCTGCTTGTGTGATGGATTCAAGACACGCAACCTAATCACTGGGAATCTCCTTGAGGAGAGACCTTGCTCAAGAGCAGACCTGCAAAATCAGGACATCATAGAAAAATACGTAAATATATAGAACAAAAATAAATTATATATATTAAAAAATGAACAATTTGGACAAATTTACAAAGGGAGTATCAGAACTGACTCTGTGGTATCCAGCACCATTATTTGCAAGCATATGGATTTGGGTAAAATTCATTTTCAAAGCAAAGAGATGCTAAGGTTTCTCTAAAGTAAAGTTGGAGAAGCGCGGTTAGTTCGTGCTTTGGAACTCCAGGATCTGTCAGGCTTTAGCCTTTGAAAATGATCTGTTCCTTCATTTAGTTTAATCCTCTCTGGATTTCCATCTACTACTTAGAAGTGTAAAGTAGTGGTTTATGCAAACAAGGAAAATGAGAGTTTTCTGAGCCTATATGCAGAATCATGCAATTCCACTAGAATGCACCATTGCCATGGGAATATTTGCACTTTTACAGTAGCTCCCATACAAGGAATTCAGAGTTCTCTGAAGGAATGGCCACTTTGGCCACTCACATTTACATTGTCAAATGGACAAGGAAACCACGTCCCTGCAGTCTTAAATAAACTGTTTTCAACATGATGTGAATGTTTTTATAAATCCAACTGGTCCTAAAAAAACCTGTTGCTTTCGGATAAACACTCAACATAAATCAATATTTAATTTCACAGGAGTTCCTGTTGTGTTGCAACTCTACAGATGCTCCCGAGTGGGTTGTGTAAAGAGAGATCAGGATTAAGGGTTGCCTTGCTGAAGGTCTAAATCCCAGAACCCCACAGTCATCGGGGTTGGAAGGGACCTTCAGGATCCTCCAGTCCCACCCCAGCACCCCCAGGATCACCCCCAGTCCATGTCCCCAAGGGCCACATCCAGACACCTCTGGGACACTCCAGAGACAGGGACTCCACCACCTCCCTGGGGCATTTATTCCAAGGCCTGATCATTCCTGCAGGGAAAAATTGTTTCTAATCCCTAATCCCCTCTGGCTGGAGCCTCAACACGCCCTGTGCCCTCACCCAGAGCCAGCCCCAGCTCCGGGCAGAGCAAAGCAACTCCTGGAAGTTAAAATAATTACCTAGAAAGAGCCCGTGTTTCTTCCATCTAATTAGATAATATGCCCACATGTTTAGCACCAAGGTACCCACTCCTTAATTGGAAAAAGTCAAGGGCAGAAACTAATTAGCAGCATTAATCAAAAGCAGAGGTCTAATGATAATTAACAACACATCCCCACTACAAACCAAATCCCTTTATTAGAAGGTGCTTCAAATTGTAAAATTAAATGAACACAGTTTTACAATAAGTGTTTCCAATTGCCATCTCCTGGCAAAGCTATGCAGTATTTCCCCAAAATAAAGGAGAGGAGCCAGACTAAAGAATGGTATTGCACATGATCCCTGTAAGCACTTTGTCCTGCCGTCTGCAAAAAACAGAAGAAAGCTTAAATTCCTAAATTCCTGGATAATCCTCCAGGTTATTGCAGCCACTGAGGGCCAGTGGCCAGAGCTGTGTGTGCTCTTTGTAGGGTAAAATGCTCCCTCCCACGCCCACACCAGCAAAATAAACCCCCCCCCAGGGGAGGGGAACCCCCAAATCTTGCTGTGGGGGTAGTTCTGCTGCTCTCCACAATCTTGGGAGGCTACAAGCCTTAAAAACTTTGGCAAAGACCCCATATTTTGTGAAATAAAGGACTAACGAGCCGCAGGAATCCCCCCAAACCTCAGACCCACTGCAAATTTTTGCAGGGCTACAGGAACACCACAATTTCCTCCCCTTTCTTCAGCAGCCACGGGGTGGTTTGTGTGTGTTCCAGGGCAGGCACGGTGCCTGTCACACCCCGAGGGAAAACCTGCCAGGACTGGAGAGCAGCAGCTTTCCAGAGGCTGGAGTTTACCAAAGGCAGAACAGAAATAAAGCCCCCCGAGGCCCTCCCACGTCCCTCAAACCAAGGGGATTGGGATCTTGGCTGCTGCACATCCTCCTCCTCCCAAAGGAACAGCACCGGGCACAGAGTGAACCCAGCTCTGCCAGCCCCACACAACCTTCCCATCAGCTGGGCACTTCTGTGTTACACCTCAGTGAAGAGACAAAGCAAACCAGGCAAACCGTGAGTTATTATTTCATTGGGTGTGTGGACTAATTGCCATCAATATTGATTAGCCCTCGGGGATGCCACGGGATTTAAAGCCTGCAGACAGTGAAACCCCAGCTGATGCAGGACCTGCTTTGGGAAACACTTATTCCATGTTCCTGTGTTTGTATTTGTCTGAGAAAAGTGTGAAACTCATGGTCCCACGCTGGGAATAACACTCATAACTCAGCACTGTGCAGCTCTGCCCCTGCCAGGGGCTCAGCAGTGACAGGGCCAGTGAAGTTCTTCCAAAACTGAGTATTCTGAGCAAAAAAAACCCCAACCCTTTTCAGAGTGTTCCACAGCCCCAGAAAGCATTTGATAGTCTGCTAGCTCAGTGCTGGCTTTTAATGAACAGAAACCACCAGAGAGCAGATTCTGCACCCCCTGACTGCAGACCCTGTGAGCTTTAATTGACTTCACTGAGGCAGCACAAATTCACGAAGAATTTGACTTAAGAAGTCATATTTATATTATTTATACAGATATTTTTTAAACAATTTTTTAAATTGCATGACAGGCAGTGAAAACCACGGGCCAGCTACCAAATTCACTGGTGGTGTGACACCAAATCACATCTCAACTGATCTTGGAGGATACATCAAGGCAGCACAGGCAAACAGAACCATCCTGATAAAGAGGACAAATTAATAATATTAGCCAGGCAAATTAATGCTCTGTAACGTAACCTCCAATTAATAACTATTAAACCAGAACATTTTAAGACTTCTCTGTATTATAATACCTCACCAGCAGGAAGAAGGATTTCCTTAATAGGCTGGAAAAGGGAATGCTGCGTTCAGTCAATAATGAAACACTCCCATGATTTCAATTAAACCTTCAGCCATTAATAAAGAAGGGATCTAAAGTACTTTTCTGTGCATCTGGCTTGCAAACAGCCATGTCCAGAGCTCAGAGGTGGAAGAGAGTTACATATTCCATGGAAAAGAGTTCACATATTACCTTGTTTGTGTAAAAACTGTCTCTGTGCAATTAGTACTGCTTGGAGTAACAAGTAGGTTTGGATTTATTCCACACAACACACTCAGAGTAAGTTGTAAAAACATGCAGCAGCAGGTGAAAATGTCCTTTGTGGCAACTTGGAATTTTTTTCCAAGACTTCAGAGAGCAGCATCTTTTGGAAAGGGGATAAGGGGATACAGGATTTCCTGAAAGGATAATTATCCACTGGAAAAGGGGCCACGTCTTCCCAAACAAAGGAAGTGTCAAGGATAAGCTCTGTTTCCTGCAAATCCATCTGGGAAATATAGATATGGATAGATATATATATACAATCATAGAATT
>NW_016690555.1:107829-109321 GCF_001604755.1 Lepidothrix coronata | reverse complement strand
AGAAACGAGCTGTGACTGCAGTGACACCACAAACCTGCTCCTGTCTCTCGCCTCGAGCAGTGAAATCTCTCACAACAAATCTGCAAAGGCATTTCTGGGGGACCTGCACAGGAATCACACCTCTCTCCCACCAACAAATCTGAAAGCACAGCAGAGAACACAACCAGCACAAGCAGGCAGAGTGAAGATGTACATGAACAACGACAAGTAAACTGACTTCTCTTTTTAGTGGTCCATGCCACGCTGGAAGATTTCATAAAGTACTTTTGAGCTCTGCTGAGGGAGGTCTCAGTCTTCCAAAGTGCTGATGAAAACTTGCCAACACACTCAAACAGCATTAATAGGTGTATATTGAATTTTAACACAAGCACTTTCTACCACACTCCCAAATTACTCCTCTTCAGTGGATTTTCCAGGACTTTTTTCCTGGAGAAACAGCATCACCTTCAGGCCAAAAAAAGACACATTCCAATTGCTTGAATAGGGAAAGCCTTAAATAAAAAAATGCCCCTGAAAACCTTGCACATTTTTAATTCCTCTCTGAGCCGAGTTGGCAAAACATGAACATACAAAAAAGAAAAATTCTAAGGTTGTACACAAATCTAAAATAAAATGGAGGGAAGGGTCAGTGTGACCTAATTTTGGATCCACTCAGGTTTCAGAAGAGTCCACACAGTTGAGCTCAGAACAGTTTTCCCAGCACACCTACCAGGAGCCAACTGCTGTGGCAATTATTGTGCACCCCGAACCCCCCAGCAACCAGAACACAGAGCAAGAGGTCAGCGTGGGGGGTGAGCAGCACAAAGGGGATGTGTCGGGGTGTGCAAGCAGACAGAGCTCTCAGCAGAACTTCAGTCCCTCAGAAACCACATTCCTGCTGCACATTCACACACACAGCACCAAAACCACAGAGGGAAATGTTTCTGCAACCCCCCAGAGAGCAACCCCCCTCTCTGCCCAGAACACAAACCCCCCCTTCTCTGCCCAGAACAGACAAACTGAGCACCCTGGGCTGGTGGAAGGTGTCCCTGCCCACGGCAGGGGGTGGAATGGATGAGCTTTAATGTCCCTTCCAACCCAAACCATTAAATGGTTCTAAATTACATCACAGTGAACTCCCCGTGTTGTTTTTTGAACCCCTGTTTTGCAACAAGAGCAGCTGAGGAGCAGAGGGCAGATCCTTCACTGAACAGGAAGTTCAGCATCTCAGCTACTTCCCCAAAACACCTCCCTCCCTCCCTGGGTCAGCTTCTCCCAGCGTGTTCCACATGTCACGAGTTGCTCCTCACCCAGCACCGACCTCCTGCCAGCAGCACACGGGACACCCCTCAGGGAGCAACGGCTCATCCAGGGACAGGCACAGAAACGGGGATTTATGTAGAAACAAAGACTGGGTTGGGTGGAAGGGACCTCAAAGCCCATCCAGTGCCACCCCTGCCACGGGCAGGGACACCTTCCACCAGCCCAGGGTGCTCCAAGCCCCGTCCAACCT
>NW_016690555.1:104602-106048 GCF_001604755.1 Lepidothrix coronata | reverse complement strand
TGCTCCCCCCTGTGCACACACAGACACAGCAGCAGAACCGAGGACATCAACTCTCTGCAAGGCCAGTGAACTTCAACTGGGCAATTTCTTCCCGGTTTTCTTTGGAAAATAAAGTCAGTGTTTCCTGCAGCAGAGCCCAAGACCAGGCTCCCCACTGCACTCCAAATTCCACAGGCAGTGTTTCACTCCTGTTTGTTGCCCTCCCTACCTGCATCGGGTCCCTTCCTGACGGGGAGCCCTTTGCTGAGTGTCCAGGATCAGGAACAGCTACGAGTGGAGGCAATATTTATATTTATAATCCAAAAAAAGTAATTCCTGAGTTTAATCCTAGTTGCAGGAACTGCCTGTAACTGACCCTAAAATCACTGAACATCTCACTTGTTGCTGTGTTTGTAGTTTAAAGACGTGGAGACGCGGGGAATGAACAGAAAAAGGGAGAAGGAAATGTTAAATGGAGAGGAAAGCGCAGTGTCAGCGTCTTCAGCACGAAACCCTGGGAGAGCAGAGCCAGTGAATTCACCTCGGGAAAGAACAGGCAGGAAAAAACAACAGATTTTGGGGAAACCGCCGCCAAGACGGGCTGGGGGCGGGGCCTGGCGGATGGGGGCGTGGTGTTGTGGGCTGGGGAGGGGCCTGGTGGGTTGGGGGCGTGGTCTAACGAGATGGGGCGTGGCCCTGAGGGATGGATGCGTGGCCCGTTGTTATCTGGGGGCGCGGTCTGCTGTGCGGGGGCGTGACCTGAAGTGTTTGAGGGCGTGGCCTGACGGAGTAGTTGCGCTGATTGGCGGACGAGGGGGCGCGGCCTGAGCGGGGGCGTGGCCATCCCGCGCGCCGTCCCCGCCCCGTCGCCGCCGCCATTTTCCTCTCGGCGCCGGCCCGGGAGGGACCGAGGGAGCGATGGGCCCTGAGGGGGATCGGTGAGGAACGATGAGGAACAATGAGGAACAATGACCATCGATGAGGAGCCGGAGCGGAGCCCGCGGGGACTCCCCGCTGCGAGGTACGGCTGGAGAGCAGTGCCGTGTGCCGTGAGGGAGCACTCCTCCCTCACGCTGTGCTGTGGCAGTGCAGCGGCTCCACAGAGCTGCCAGGGCCGGGCAGGGCAGGGCTGTGGGCGCCTGCCCGGCTGCTGCAGCTGCGCTCGGTGCTCCGGGATTCCCGGAAATGCCTCCGGGTCCTGTGGGCGCCGTGTGGGGCCCGAATGGGTGTCCCTGCGGCGCCTCTCGGGGTGACACCGCCTGATCCGCGCATTCGGCCCAGAAACCCTTGGGGTTTACCTTCGGCGGCGTCACAGCCCGCAAAACTGAGCCCAGTAAGTGCGAGGTGTGGGTTATTGCAGCAAGGCCTGATGTTTGTGAGGAAAACCAGGCAGTGGTGGGCTGTGACAATAACGTTGTCCCGTTGTCGTGTCCCCCCCTCGCACCGGAGCACCCCGAGGGGTCCGGG
>NW_016690555.1:101412-102606 GCF_001604755.1 Lepidothrix coronata | reverse complement strand
AAATCCATGTGCACAACACCAGGATCCAAGGTGTGTAAATCCATGTGCACAACACCAGGATCCAAGGTATGTAAATCCATGTGCACAACACCAGGATCCAAGGTATGTAAATCCATGTGCACAACACCAGGATCCAAGGTATGTAAATCCATGTGCACAGCACCCCTCCTGGAGTGCTTGGAGCATGGCTGGGATTAACTGCAGGGATTAACACACTAAGGGAATAATTTGTGAATTCAGGGTCCTCCAGGCCTTCTCCTTATGGGAAAACTGTGAACCACCTGGAAAATCCCACCCTGCAGGGGCAGCTGCTGTTTAAATGCCTCTGCTGCTTGAATGAATTGATGAGAGGAACCAATCTGAAGGAAGAGAATGTGCTCCTTGTCTGTGGAATTCAGACTGTCAGCTGTACAGGTGCAGGTCCTCCAGCTGGGCCAGAACTTTGAGCACAGGAGGATTGACTGCTCAGATAAGGGGTTCTGTTAGTTTATTTGAACAGGTGGATTATATACTGTGTTAATACATGGATATATAAACACGAGTTTGACCATAATATGCTCTGTCGTGATTTTCGATTTTAAGACGTTTGTTTTGCAGAGAAAATAATGCTGTATTTTCAAACAATTCTAAATAAAAAGCTATTTATTTTTATTAAACTTGAGGAGGGGATTCTTTAGAAATAGTTGTACCCTTGCCCAGCTAATTCAAAACCAGATCCTGTGAATATTAATACCCTGAGGATATTAAATAGAGTAGAATAATAACATTGAAGAGAAGGAATATTTTAACAGATCTTATGCATTAAAAATTATAATATAAATTCCATAACTTCCTTATATTTAATTTTTCTTTCCTGATCTACCCTCTTTCTGGAGACACTTTTTGCAAGTGATGAGTTCGTGTACTATTTCCAACAAAGCCAACCAAAGTTTATTTTCATTGTGCTTACAAAGTTGGAGTGAGTGGCATAGAATTTCCAGCTGCTCTCTTAACGCAGAATTAATGCAAATAATCATACAGTGGTTTCTGTCTTTATTTGAAGTGGTAAGAGCCCTTTCTGTGTTAAAAAAACAAAGTGCTATTGCCATAAAATTGACTAAAATTGTCATAACATTTTAAGGATCATGGTCCTCCCCCAAAGCTGTAACTCAGTACCACTGTCCTCTCCCAAACGTTGGAGAGGTTAAAATAACT
>NW_016690555.1:95584-100035 GCF_001604755.1 Lepidothrix coronata | reverse complement strand
AAGGCCAGGTTGGACGGGGCTTGGAGCAACCTGGGCTGGTGGAAGGTGTCCCTGCCCATGGCAGGGGTGGCACTGGATGGGCTTTGAGGTCCCTCCCAACCCAAACCATTCCATGGTTCTGCCCCTCTGAACATCCAGGGAGTTCTTAGTTGGACATGTTGGTTTTCATTCCTTATTTAATTTTTTCAGCACTCCTTAGTTTCTGGATTAGAGGGTAAAACAAACATAGTTTGGCTGAACTGCAGTTGTAGTGAGAAGGTGGTTTCTTAGGATCTTTTGATTGTGTAAAAATAGTAAGATCATCATCACAGAATCCCAGACGGGTTTGGGTGGGGAGGGACCTCAAAGCCCACCCAGTGCCACCCCTGCCATGGGAGGGACACCTTCCACCAGCCCAGGGTGCTCCAAGCCCCGTCCAACCTGGCCTGGGACGCTTGCAGGGATGACCAGAAACTCCAGGATGGTAAAGAAGATTCCCCACTCAGTTCACAAACCATCTTCATTTCCCCAGTCTTAGTTTTCCCAGTTATTTGGTCTGAGAGGTTTTTTGTGGTCTGTGTCTCTTATGTAACACTGTAACATAAACAGTTTTGCAACTGTTCAACTCTCTTTGCTAAACATGTTTGTTGAAACAAAGTTCAGAGGCTGTTTGAACTCCTGCTGGACGGAATTTGATTTCCATGGGGAAGAGGCATTGAAAAATTAAATATGGAAAGAATAGAGAAACATTTTTGTCGACAGGAACTACACCAGCAAGGCAACTGGCACAGATAATTACAGATCTGAGCTCGTGGCAGCTAAAGAATAATAACAGTTAAGATATTGCTTTGTTGCTCATCCCCACTAGGTGCTTTTTCCCATGTAGGTGATCTGTTACTACCTGGAAAGAATTCAGTTGTTCTGCTTCTAACTGCAGTTCTGTAAGGGGATGTTTATTGTTCACTATTAATGTCAAAGTGCAAGGACAAGAAAGAAGATGTCTGTGGTTTGAATGGCAAAATGAAACTGCAGAGAGGAGTTTCCTGCCCCGTGGGAATCTGAATTTCCTGCGTGTGCAGCTCGAGTTTGCTGCTTGATGTCTTTGCACCTCCTTTCAGAAGGGCTGCTGGGGGCACAGCTGAATTTGAGACACGTGTCCAGAGAGCCACGTTGGTGAGAGACACCTGGCTGAGTGTCCTCCCAAGTGAACTCAGCAAACTCATGGCCCAGGTGGATCTGTGTGTGTTCTGTGTGTGCCACCACCAGGGAAAGGGCAATTCTTAAGGCACTTCTCTGTGGCCACAAAGAATCTGGGCAGAAATCTCTTTAATTAATCATGTAGGAAATGTTTCCTTTCCTCTTCCAGTTCTCTCTGCAGCAGTAGGCAAAGATCAGAAAATAACTGCATTAATCCATGAGGAAGTTCTCCCAGCACATCAGTTCCCACTGACACAACTATTCCCAATCCCCTCTACCAGGATATGTATTCTGGTTCTGTGTTTCACAAAGTCAGAACTGAATCCAGGGATCCCTTCCAAACTCAAGCACTGTGTGATAGTCCTGTCCTAACCATTTTTGTGGGTCTCCATAAGTGGTTTTATTTTTTAATGTATGCCCTAGAGTTCTGTTCTCTTTTCACAGCCATTCTTACTGGGGCTCGTCTTGTTGACACGTCAGGTCAAGACAAAAGAGAGTTTGGGGGAAGATAATGAAGTAACTTGGCAGATTTTTCCATGGAATTCATCTAAAGCATGGGAAAAAACGTGTTTGAAATTATAGTAGTGACTTCTTTGGTCAACTGAGTGTGGGAGTTGGCATCTCATGAGTCAGGGGAATGACCACAAAATGCCTTAAAATGAAGACAGGAAGTTTCTATTGGCTGCACTCAAAAAGCAGAAGGGAGGCTGGAGGAGCTTGAGGAAAAGAATTGAGAAAGGTCAGACAGAACAATAATTCCCAGAGTGCTTTGAAGCACCACGTTGAAAATACAGGAATGATCAAAGACTGGGTTGGCCAAGGAAAAGAATCTGGATACAGTGAGACCCTGGGGGGATGAACAGTCTCTTGGAAGGTTGTACAGGAGGATGAAGAAACCTTTGGAATATCAGGATTGCCCAGGGAAGCTGTGGCTGCCCCTGGATCCCTGGAAGTGTCCAAGGCCAGGTTGGACAGGGCTTGGAGCAACCTGGGCTGGTGGAAGGTGTCCCTGCCCATGGCAGGGGTGGCACTGGATGGGCTTTGAGGTCCTTCCTACCCAAACCATCCTGTGACTCTACAATCCATGAGAATGATTCCAGCAACAATAGAATCTTTTCCCAGATCAGTTGTAAAATTCTTGTCATGACTCAAAATGGTGTTTAATGGACAGAGTGAGGGACCTGGAACACAGTCAGGGCCCTCTGAGACAGTGTTTGACAAGAACATCTTGGGTGTGTTGGTTCACACCGGGTTTTGAGCCCCATCTGGAGGGATCAGCACGAGCCTGAACACAGCGGAGCGATCCAAGAACCAGCTCCTTGGAGCCCTGGATTAGTGCCAGGGGTCAGTTCTCCCCGACTCTGCAGGTGGGAGGTGTGGAGGAAAGCAGCAGGAAGGTGTGAAGGAAGGTGCCAGTGGCACTGAGGGAATGCTGAGCATTGCAGTGAGTGTTGGCAGCAGCTGAACTGCCCCCTGCAGACACACAGGGCATTAACTCCCACTTTCACTTTCCAGTGTACCTCGGCTTTCTGTCTGCAGCTGTTTGCAGCCTGCCTGGTAAGAGTTTTTATCATCTTTCACGTGCTTTTCCTAACACATTTCATAGCTTGCACACCCTCACCAAGCTCCATTTTAAAACTTGGTGCTTTCTGAAGGAGGAACTTTACAGAAATGTAGCCCAGGAGCACCATCCCTTGCACTGCTGTGTCTGTCGTGCTGGACTCTGTCCTCTGGTTGCTTTATTGCTCTGGGGGCAAACACTGAGTTGCTCTGACTGGATTTGTTTAGCAGAACTGTCGTGGTCTCACACTTGTTTGCCATCATTTTGATGTGGTGTTTGTTTGTGTTATTTTTCCTTTTCTAGAAAGAATTCTGGGAGGGCCTCCTTACAACCTGCAAATGGAGTCCAACAACTTCCAGCACATTCTGTCCTGGCAGGCAAGGAATGACCCAGCTGTGCCAACCTCCTACAGGGTGTTCTACAGACCCCGCAGGCAAGGCTGGGAAACAGGGCACAAATTTTACTGTTTATTGACTCAGATAGGAGGGAGGTTTGGAGTGCCCAGCCCTGGAGGTGTCCCAGGAAGGCCTGGCCGTGGCACTCAGTGCTCTGGGCTGGGGGACAAGGTGGGGATGGGGCACAGGGGGGATCCATGGGCTTGGAGGGCTTTTCCTGGAATTCTGTGAAAATACTAAGGCTGAGGTTTTCTTGCTTTTTCGCTGAGAAATGCTTTCCTCACACTCTCATGCTTTATGTCAGAGAATTCAGATTATTTTGCCTTTTCTTACAGGAACTGGGACTGGACAACTGCCAGGCAGTGCTCAGGCACTGCCCAGCTCTCCTGTGACCTGACAGAGGATTTCAAAGACACTGAGTATTATGTGTTTGTTCAGAGCATCACAGGAACCAGGGTGTTCAACTCTTCCGTGCTGCATTTTGCACCACTAACTCAGAGTGAGTTCTCTCTCTGCACTTCTCATTTTAGAGGTTTTTGTCAACAGCTGATGTATAAATGATATTCTGCCTTTGCAGTGAGACTCCAAGCTAACTGGATCAGTGGCTATTTGTATCTAAGTCACTTACAAGACTTATTTTTTTTTAAATTAATGGCTGATAATAGTTCTGATAAATGGACTTGAAATTAAAAATCTGGTTTTGAAATAAAAAAATATATATGTAAGTATAAAGGAAATATCATCGTGCCAAGTATTGACAAATACAAAGTAAAAATCTCTGAAGTGCAAAAGGTACGTAACTGAAAAATAAAAACACATTGGTTTTATGTCTTGGAGTAGTGAATGTTGAGTTAAAGAAGTTCCATGTCTGCAGTAGGTGTAGGGAAAGAGGTTTACTTGCTTGTCCATCACCCTCATTTCTCCTTTCTGAAGGTGCCTCTCAGCTGGGACATTTATAATGCCAGAGGTGGCTTCACTTTGGTTGTGCTTAGAATTGAGTTTTGAAGTAACAGAGGCAGAGATTGAGGAGCAGTTGGAGGACCATGGAGGAGAAACAGGTCATGTTCCCTCTGAGTTCAGCCCAGAGGCAGCTGCTGTGGCCACTTCCAGGCTCTGAAATGAGGGAAGATTGGAGGGGATGGGGAGAATGGGCACAAGGGTAACTGAGGGGTTTGAGAACATCCCTGAGGAGGAGACCTGGAGCCCCTCAGCACTGGGTTTGACAGAAAGGATTGGACAAGGGGGAATGGCCTTAAGCTGAAGGAGGGCAGGGTTAGGTGGGATATTGGGAAGGAATTCCTGGCTGGGAGGGTGGGGAG
>NW_016690555.1:90084-92268 GCF_001604755.1 Lepidothrix coronata | reverse complement strand
CCTGCCCATGGCAGGGGTGGCACTGGATGGGCTTTGAGGTCCCTCCCAACCCAAAGCATTCAGTGGTTCTGTGATTTTCAGGAATGGAGAAGAGGGAACAATCCTAAATGCCCTGAACTCTGTGGAAAAACCCGAAAACATGGCACAGGAGGGATCATTTGTTGGACAACCTCATGGTTGGGGGTGGTGTTGCTCATGTTTTCCTGTGCACGTGTGCAAGTTTGGCTGATGTTTTTAATTCCCTTCACTCCTTTAGGAATCCATCAGGAGGTGGGTCTACCCATCCTGGATATTTCCAGCAGAAGAAGTAGACTCCATGGAGGTCATCCCCCGAGAGGTTAAACCCAAGGCCAGTGGGGGCAGTGGCAGTGGCAGTGACAGTGACAGCGAGGACAGTGACAGCAGTGCCCTGTGGGACCACGACTACACGAGGAGGGGGGTGCTGGGCAGAGCCCCCCCTGCCCCTGGCACCCCCCCCGTGCAGTACTCGGAGAACAGGCCCCCTGAGGACAGCGGCACCCCGGGCACTGCCAGCGCAGCCCCCGAGCCCCGGGGCTCTGAGGAGCACCACTCGGACCTGGAGGGAGAGCAGGACACGGGCGGGGAGGGGCCGAGCCCTCTCCCTGAGCTCAGCTGTCAGTGCCCTGCCGGGCAGAGTGGCAGTGCCTGCTTCACCATCAACCTGCAGAGCGTGCTGCTGGGCACCCTGGAGGGGAGCGGGCACGGCCCCGCCGCCGCTCTGCCTGCCCAGGGGCACGAGGGGCTCTGGCAGTGTGACCCTGCCTTGGAGGCAAAGGATGACACGGGCACTGGGCACAAAGCACTGGGTGCTGATGACTTCCAGGAATGGCAGAACTCTCCTTCCGAGGAGGAAAGCGACTCCTCGGAGTCAGACACGGAGCAAGTGACTGGGTACATGAGGAGGTGAAGGAGGGAGAGCCACTGTCACCTTGTAGCAGACGAGTCCACACTGTCCAGCTTTTATTTCTGGACTGAACATACAGATCTTGTCTTCTTATTAACATTCTGTGAGGGTGGACCTCCCCTGCAGACAGAGCTGGAGAAGAGAAGGCTCCAGAAGGACCTGAGAGCCCCTTGCAGGGCCTAAAGGGGCTCCAGGAGAGCTGGAGAGGGACTGGGGACAAGACACAGGGAATGGCTTCCCACTGCCAGATGGCAGGGATAGGTGGGATATTGGGAAGGAATTCCTGGCTGGGAGGGTGGGCAGGCCCTGGCCCAGGTTGCCCAGAGAAGCTGTGGCTGCCCCTGGATCCCTGGAAGTGTCCAAGGCCAGGTTGGATGGGGCTTGGAGCAACCTGGGCTGGTGGAAGGGTGGTCTCTCAACCAGACCACTTCTTCAATTTATTTTTTTTCTTTAGCCTTGTGACTGGATTTCTGTGATACCTGGTTTGCTGGATGTTTTGCTGTATTTTTCTAGAGAAAGTGGATGAAGTGAAATAATGAAGGACAGAGAATACTTACAATACTTACAAAAGAGTGAATCGAGGCATTAAATACATTTTTATATCATTTTTTGCAATTATTGAGTACCATTAAAATATTTTTATGGCATTTAAAAGTTCCTGTGCTGTACAGTTCTACTTAACATTTGCACTTCATAAATAGGACTTTTTTCATATCCCTGCTTGAATTTTACCCGTGGCTCCTACTGGCCTTAGAAAGTGTGAGTTAGCCTGCTAAGACCTTACTCCTTGTGTGAAGGGTTTTAGCTATTGCATAGCTGAAAAAAACCCCACTTTTTTCACCTTGTGTTGATGTCTTAGGTCCTACTTTTCTGTCCCCGAGCAGTTTCTGGCTGCCACGGCTGGCAAATGGATTAAACCCCAACAAAAAACTGGTATTTTCAGTAATAGCTTGAGGAAGAACCCTTTTTACTCTGAATAATAAAACTCCCCCTCCCTTCCCTTTGCTGGGGAGATGTTCTGGTGGAAGTTCTCTTCATCAGGCACTGCAGTGACAGGACAAGGAGTGATGGGTTCAAACTGAAAGAGGGAAATTTAGGTGAGAAATTGGGAAGAAACCCTTCCCTGTGAGGGTGGGGAGGCCCTGGCACAGGTTGCCCAGAGAAGCTGTGGCTGCCCCTGGATCCCTGGAAGTGTCCAAGGCCAGGTTGGACGGGGCTTGGAGCACCCTGGGCTGGTGGAAGAACCATGGCAGGAGGTA
>NW_016690555.1:81072-83963 GCF_001604755.1 Lepidothrix coronata | reverse complement strand
TACCTCCTGCCATGGTTCTTCCACCAGCCCAGGGTGCTCCAAGCCCCGTCCAACCTGGCCTTGGACACTTCCAGGGATCCAGGGGCAGCCACAGCTTCTCTGGGCAACCTGGGCCAGGGCCACCCCACCCTTATAGGGAAGGATTCTAACCCTGCCCTCTGGCAGTGAGAAGCCATTCCTTGTGTCCTGTCCCTCCATCCCTTATCCAAAGCCCCTCTCCAGCTCTTCTGGAGCCCCTTTGGGCACAGGAAGGGGCTCTGAGGTCTCCTTGGAGGCTTCTGTTCATGCTTAGTTTAAAGAAGATTTTTTGGGTTTTGGTAGCTGTTACCTTTTGGTCACTTCCTCCCTAGGTGGACTTTGGATGCAACCCATAAAGAGTATAATATATTAAATATCATATCATATATTATCAAGGCCAGGTTGGACGGGGCTTGGAGCAACCTGGGCTAGTGAAAGGTGTCCCTGCCCATGGCAGGGGTGGGACTGGGTGGGCTTTAAGGTCCCTCCCAACCCAAACCTTCTGTGATTCTGTTCTACAAACAGTTCCTGGTCACTTGTCAGGCTCTGTTTTCTCTGGCTTCTCCATATATGCATATCTTGGAGACAGCTCTGAACAGGTCCCCACTGGACAGCAGTGCCCTGCACAGTGGTTTGGCTGAGTATTTGCAGGCTCCTCTGATCACTCCTGTCTGGTGAATCGAGTGTTGTAGCCACTGTCAGGAAAGGGGCGTCTGTTCACTGACTCAGAATTTTAACCTCTCTCACGGATTTGTGGATGCAATGAAATCCTTTGTGTGGTCCTCACACACTGGATCCGTGTGTTCATGTTCCTGAGTCCTGACCGGCCGTCCCCAGAGCCCTGCTGTTCTGCAGTGGGCCGAGAGGGGGGTCGGTTGCGCTTTGCCCATCCCATAATCCCGTTTCTCTCCCCGCAGCGTCGTTCTCCCGGGAGACACGTTCGAGCTGCTGCGGAGCGGGCTGAGGGCCACACACTGCGACGTGTCCTGGCTCTGGGAGTACGGCAACTACACCCTGCAGCTGCGGGCCCAGGCGGGGCAGGGCCACTCGCCCTGGGTCACCCTCAGCTTCAGCCCCATGCACGACAGTAAGGCCCCCCTGCCCTTCCCCTGTGCCCCCAGCAGCTCGGGTGCCCTTCCCCGGGCACCCCGGAGAGCAGCTGCAGGGTGCAGGTCGGTTCTTGACTGAACCACCTGGAAAATCGTAGTTGGAACACTTGAAGGCAGAAAGCAGAGTGGGTTTGCTGTTATATATTGGTAACCTGCAATCTCTTTTGAGGAGATTTTCTAANGGTTGGACGGGGCTTGGAGCAACCTGGGCTGGTGGAAGGTGTCCCTGCCCATGGCAGGGGTAGGATGAGATGATCTTTAAGGTCCCTCCCAACAACCCAAACCCTTCTGTGATTCTAACTTCTGTGTTTGTGATGTGCAGTGTGTTTGAGTTGATTTGTTGGGTGTGAGATCAACGCTGTAGGGATTGAATCTGAAATAGTTTTTATTTAAGCTCGATTTAGATTTCAAGCTCCTGTCTGCCAAAGGTGGGTAACTGGCACATTAATTTCATTTATTTCTGCAGCCCCTGGCCCTTAGGGACATGGTTTAGGGACTGGATGACCTTGAAGTTCTCTTCCGACCTTGATAATTCTGTGAACTGTTGACATATAAATTGTGTTATTTATCTCTCAACATCTGTCATCAGGTTTGACACCTGTGACATGTAAGGCCTGAGCTCATCTGGCAGGGTTTGTTTGCATTGCTCATTTGTGTTGCAATAATGAGCTGGAATCTTTTCTATTTCAGTTTCAATACCAGCAATTATTTAAAGATCATTAAATCATGATAGTAATAGACTTTCATCAATACTTTACACTATTTTGGGGTTTCTTTTATTCAGTTTCCAAGCAAAGAAAACAACTGTTCTTGTCACTTGTGAATAGTGCTGATTAATGATTATTATATTGAATAACTCACCTTCACAGGTGTTTCTGGTTTATCTCTGCTTGTCATTCCCCACACCCTGCTATTCCCATAGTGCTGCTGGAGCAGTGCTTCAAAACGTTTGGGTTTGCCAGTCTCAGGGAGAGTTCCTGCCCTGGGTGCTGGGCAGTGCCAGGTCAGCCGTGCCCAGTAAATGGTGGTGTCATAAACACTTACTGGAAGTCACTGGTGCTGGTAACTCCTTTGTGTTGCACAAGCTCAGAGGGCACGGGAGGCGCCGGGGTGTAAATTAATGGTGTGGAGGCCTGATTTGAAAGGAGCATCTGAGGCAGGAGCTGCGTTTAAAGCTCGGCTGTGAGGAGTGGCAGCGGAGCTGAGATGTTTGTGTTTGTTTGGATTGCTCCCGCAGTGGCTGGAAGGGTGCCAAGGCCCAGGAACGCCAGGATCACCTCGGTCAATCTGCAGAGCACTCTGCAGTGGGAGGCACCGAGGTTCCCCCGGGGGAACGTCACCTACACTGTCCGCTACAGGAGGTGGGTCTGGGGGTTCTGCTTTCTCTGATCCACAGTGTACAGCTCTGAGTGTTCGTGATTTGTTTCCTCTTCAGAGGAGCTGCCCCTTTCTTTTAGCTTGTGAGAGGCTTCTCTGCTGGGCTAAGAACAGGGCAGAGGCATTTTCTGTGCCTTCACACCCCAGGCAGCTTTGTACCTTTTGTTTTTGGAATGGGAAACATCTTTGAACAATGGATGTTATTCACTCTGTGTGTGGGTTATCATGTAGCTGTTACCTGTGATTCAGGAGACTGGGTCCTGCTGAGCATTTGCTCCTTCCCTGACCTCTCAGATGGAGCCACCCAGTGCCACCCTTGCCATGGGCAGGGACACCTTCCACTTCCCAGATTGCTCCAAGCCCCATCCAACCTGGCCTCGGACACTT
>NW_016690555.1:78353-80619 GCF_001604755.1 Lepidothrix coronata | reverse complement strand
ACAGAAGCACCAGCAGAAATAAGAACAGAATCCCAGAATTGTCAGGGCTGGATGGTCTCCAGAGGTCCCTGCCAGCCCTGACAATTCTGGGATTCTGTTCTTATTTCTGCTGGTGCTTCTGTAAGGAATTCCACACTGTGCTGTAGGATCAGCCTGGGAAAACCAGGGGCACCAAGACCGTCCTCATGTTATTGTTCCTGAGTTCAAGAACATGTTCATGAGCATTGTAGGAATGTACAGCCCTGTGATGCATCTAGAGGCAACCAGAGTTTGCTGGAATTATAAGGGATTTGTGGAATTATGAGTTACTCATGCAATAATTTAGGTAGTGCCACAATGCCATAACAAGGACAAGCCATTTACAGGAGGCAAGGGGATAACCTTCAGTTTAAGGAACACAATCAGTAACACACACAGCAATAATTCAAAGGTTTCTGGTTTTCAAAATAATCACAGTAGGAAAAAAAACATTAAAACACTTTACTAGAGGGTCTCCCGAGGAAAAACATTTTGTGACAGCTTGGCCCAGAAGGAGAAGTGAGTAATAACCATGGAAATAGTCCTTCCTCTCCCAGGAGTCACCACAGCTGGCAAAAGGGAACTGAGCTAATCCAGGGCATAGGGAATGGAGTCTGCACTGGTGTCTGTTGTTTAACTGTGAAAAAATAGCCCCCTTTCCAGACCTCTCCATGAGGAAAGGATTTATTTATGCCTGACCTGTGAAAAGACATCGCTTTCTTCCAACAGATAAATGTGAATCATCGTGGGTTGTATAAAAATGTCAAATTGAAACGAATGTGAAGCTGAATTTCTCTCTTTCTTCTCTTCCTCCCCACAGCAGTGATTGGGCCCCCTGAAGTGAAGGTGGAGTCGGAGTCTGGGGCCCTGCACGTGGATTTCTCGGGCCCCTTTGCTGAGCACAAGCAGGACAGGTGGTCTCTGAGGCAGTACTACGGCTCGTGGGGCTACAGGATCCTGTACTGGAAGAAAGGCAGCACTACAGACCCCACCTCTGCTTCCAGGGTAGGGGGACTTTGATCTCTGCTTTTCCTGGGAAAACACCATCCTGGTGAGGCTCTGAAAGCTCCTGGAGGCCCTGGCACAGGCTGCCCCTGGATCCCTGGAAGTGTCCAAGGCCAGGTTGGACGGGGCTTGGAGCAACCTGGGCTGGTGGAAGGTTGCTTCCTCATTGCTTTTCCAGACAAAATGCTTTCTTTTTATTTTTGTCTTCATTCAAAAAAACCCAGTTTCACAGGGAAAGATTAATTTTCAGTCAAGAAAACTTACTTGCCCAATATTCACAATATATACACAATATTGCCATTCTCTTAGTGAAGCTTTACACTCTTCTGGGAGGGAAGATTTAGGCATAGCCTTGATTAGAGTGCACAGCACAGGCGTTAATTGTGCTGCTGAGCTTGGCAGTGAGAGTGGGTTTTACCACTGAGCATCCTGTGGTTTGTGCATTCTTACTCTAATCATGAACAAAAATGAAAATATTTTAGATTATTTAGTTCATGTTACCCAGTGCTTTCTTCTCCTCACAGCCATTAACACAAAATCACACAGGAAGCTTCTGTTCCCCCTCACCTTGGAGAAAAACCTTTACAAATATGATTTTTTTCTTGCCCCACCTCCACTCGCTTGAATTTCATCATTCTTGGATTTCAGAGTGGAATTTTACATTTAACAGCGTTGTTTTTCCAAAGGCTCTTATGGGTTATCTCTTTAAAACAGATAATTGTGACACAATTTAACCTGCCCAGCACAGGAGCACTGAAACATGGTGTGGAAAAATTACAGTTCTGAAGGTATAAACTACAGCCAGAAGAAAATGTAATAAAAAGTGTGGATGGGTTCTCAGAGTGGAGAGAAAACCAGTAAATGATTGACAGAGGTGTTGTTTGACATATATTTGGAAGAGCCTGTGGCCTTGGGAGCTGGCTTGGCTTTGGGAAGGCAGCTCAATCCTGAATGGGAAAGTCAGGGACTAAAAGTCTTGGCAGGAAAGCCTGGGAGCACTGGGCAGCTGAGCAAATCCCCAGGGAGGGCAGGAGGGTTTGTGGTGTTGCCACAGCTGGTGAGAGGGTGTCACGATAAAGGTGTGTGAGATTCTGTGACTCCTCTCTGTGCTGGGCTCACCTGACCTGCTGCAGAGAGCTCTGGGGGTCCTGGGGGTGACGAGGTGACCATGATCCATCGGGGTGCCCTGGGGGCCGGGGGACATTGGGATCCTGGGATGCATCAGGAAGAGCACTGGAGCAGG
>NW_016690555.1:67274-76548 GCF_001604755.1 Lepidothrix coronata | reverse complement strand
GTGGAAGGTGTCCCTGCCCATGGCAGGGGTGGCACTGGGTGGGCTTTAAAGTCCTTCCCAACCCAAACCAGTGTGGGATTCTGGGATTCTGACAGGGCTGAAGTACAAATAGATCTCTACTAATTACAGTGTAATCAAGCCCAGTCACTACAACAGTGACTGGGAGCACAGGGCAGGGGCTGTGTAGTTAAACAGTAGCATGGATGGAATTTTCTCTTTCCATAGTTACAAATAACTGCTACATTATGAGAGTTTATTCCCTCTTCAGGAGACTTTGGGCTTTGAATCCCCAAGATGGGTGAGGCCTTACATTAACTGTGCTCACCTCTCCAATTTTTGCCTGTGTAATTTACTTTCTCCCTCTCATGAACAGTCTCTTCCACAGGCAAATGTGTTACTCAGCCCCAAAGGCTTCTCCATTCACAGTACCTGGAGAAAGATCATAAATAATATAATAATTATAGGATCATGTGTTCTATTACAGGAAAAGAGAAAGCCTCAGACCAGCAGACACCAGTCACTGTCTAATTAGTGCTTTTCACATCAGCACAGTTTTCACAGAATGGGGCTGCACTTTGTATAATTCTGATTTGTGTTTGTTACCCTGCACAATTCAGTTCCAGAAAATGAGGAATCATCATCTCCCCAAAAGCAGACTTTTTTTTTGCAATTCCCAGGTTTGCAGTTCCCATCCTCCTAGAAGGGAAGGTATTTCTGCATGTGGGGTGCAAACTCAGAGGGATTTGCCAGAGGAAGCAGGAACTGCAGTCAGGATCTGCGCTTGTAACACTTCAGGGGGGGTCTGAGTGATTTTCTAGGGATCAAAGAAGCAAAGGGCAGAGACTGTGTAACTTCACAATTTATTTTTGGGTGTGTGATTGCTCAGAGATTGAAACCTGGCTACAGAGTCTCCTCAGGCCGAGAAGGGCTCTGTTACTGCAGAACAGGACATACTGTAGGGACCCCTTTACTCTGCACTTACAGGGACATGACTGATTGTGCCTCTGAACAGCAAGTTCTGCTGTCAGTCATCTCACAGCCTGCAGAAGCCTTTTTCTCTCTTTTTTTGGTTTTCCTTTTGTCTGGATCACAGAGTCCCAGAATTGTGAAGGTTGGAAAAGCCCCCTCAGATCACCAAGTCCAACCCTTAACCCAGCACTGTGTTCACCACTAAACTGTGTCCCAGGTGCCACATCCACACGTGTTTGAACTCTTCCAGGGATGGTGATTCAACCATTTCCCTGGGCAGCCTGTGCCAGGGCTTGACAGCTTTGTTGGTGAAGAAATTTTCCCTACTTTATTTTCCAGTCTAAAACTCCTCTGGCACAGCTTGAGGCCGTTTCCTCTTGTCCTGTTCACCCATCCCACTTGCTACCTCTCCAGTTAGATTCTGTTTGTCTGTAGCAGTGCTCTCAGTTGATCTCATTTGCTTGGGGGACAGTTTCTGTCTGCAAACATATCTCATTTATCTCTTCTCATTAGCCTAAAACTTCATTAATGCTGCTAGAAACAGCCAGAAGGTCACTGGTGGGAGTGGTTTCACAGTACTCTTGTAACTGTGACTGTCATTCCTTAGCTAATTCCTTAGCTAATTCCTTAGCTAATTCCTCAGCTATTCCAGTCACTGCTGTCATGCTCTTCACATGTGTGGTGTTTTTCTCTGTCTGTAGGTCTCCCAGGTAGATACCCAACACAACTCTGAAATCCTGTCCCAGCTGGAGCCATGGACATGTTACTGTGTCCAAGTGCAGGCGGTGATTCCCGACTGGAACAAGATAGGGGAGCTGAGCAGGGAGCTGTGTGAGAAGACAACCCACAATGGTAATGCCTGGGGCAGCAGGGGGGCACTGGGAAATCATGGAATCACACAGTGGGTCGGGTTGGGAGGGACCTTAAGGCTCATCCCTTCTCCATGGGCAGGGACACCTTCCGCTGGCTCAGGTTGCTCCAAGCCCTGTCCAGCCTGGCCTGGGACACTCCCAGGGATGGGGCATTCCATAGGGAAAGTGATCATTTGAAAGGAATCCCTCAGCAATGGATCATTGCAGCTGTAACCATTTCCCCTCCTCTCTTGCAGGTGTCACTCCGGTGTGGGTGGTTGTGACAGTGCTCATTGGATCCATGCTGGCCGTGGCCACAGCGGTCCTTCTCTGTTTCTTCTCCTTTTTTTACCTCATCCGACTCACCAAGCATGTTTTCTGCCCTTCATATGTTTTCCCACAACACTTGAAAGAGGTTTGTTTTCTGCCTAACACACGAAAATCAGCCTTTTCAGCAGAACCACTTGCTTTTCCAAGGCTCTCGGTGCCAAAACCTTCAGATGTTCTTTTATTTTGCCCTATTCCGTTTGCACCTGATTGCCAGCAAACTGTAATTTGTAATAAGCAGCTTTATATGGCTCAGAAACAGGATGTTTTCCTTCGTTTTAAAGTGAGAGAATAACAGGTGTCAACTTCAGTTCCCCATTTAACTGGTGAGCAACTGAGATCTCTGTCTCTCCTGCCTCATTTTGGGCTTAAAATAGCACATTTGTTCTCCTGCAACAAAGTCCTGTCACCGGTGCAATAACGAGTTTTACCTTCAGTGAAGAGTGTAGGGAAGTAAACCTGGACCAGGCCAAGTGTCCCAGAGACACCTGGGCTGGGGGAAGGTGTCCCTGCCCATGGCAGGGATTGGAACTGGGTGAGCTGTCAGAGAATCTCTGATCCTCTGGGATCTGAAAATTCCGGATCAAAGGAGGCAGTGAACATTCACCTGGCCACGGACCCTGTTACACACAGAGGACACAAAAGGGCTGCAGCAGATCCCCTCCAAGAAACAAGGATGTGCATGTGACTGCATGTTAGTGCCAGCACATTCCAAATCACAGTTTGCTAGAAAAACCTAATAGTCCAGCAGTATTAATACCTGTGTTTATTTCTTTAATTACACTGAGCAGGAGTCCTGGTAGAGCAGTTTGTGTCTTGTGCAAAATTCAATTCAGAATGATTTCTTCTTAGGGCCCCCCAAGATGATGAGGGGGATGGAGCCCCTCTGCTCTGAGGAAAGGCTGAGAGGGCTGGGATTGTTCAGCCTGGAGAAGAGGAGGCTGTCCCAGCCTGGCAGCAGAGCAGGCAGGGGCAGGAGGGTGTCCTCTCTCAGTACCAAAATGAAGCCATTTCCTCACTGACCCCCATGGCCCTGCACATCCCCCTCCCTCACCTTGGTTATTGTTCAAGGAGACATTTCAAGCATCACTCTGACGTCTCTGCTCTCTGAGGTGGCACAAACAAGTCACATTTCTCGTAGGTGTTTAACAGATCTCTCTGTGAACTCCTTCCCCTCAGACAAATCACAGTTTTCAGTGTTTGTTTCACATCAAACCTGGTATTTGATTTTTTTTCAAGGAAGTTTCTATCCCAAAGAAGTCACTCACCCCTGGGGTTATTCTTCCAAATAAAGGCACTTCCAGTTTGCTCCCAAGCCTGGAACAGGATGTTAGAGAGGATGTGACATTGTTGCCCCTCTGGGACATGTGAGGACTGAGAAAACCGACTGATGTGTGGAAAACAATATCTCTGGTTTAACAGTAACAGTATTTCTGAGCAAACAGGATGGTCCAGCCAGTGCAACCTAATTCTCATTTCCTCTTTTTTCCCACAGTTCTTGAGCAAACCTCCCACTGCTCCACAGTCCTTCTCTCCACTTCCACAAGAAGAACATCTTATTTGTGACAAGCTGACTGTCATTCCAGGAGATTCCCAAAATCCCAGGGATGAGGCTGAGGATGAGGCCAACGAGACACCAGAGCACCCCCCGGGCTCTGAACAAGGAGATTCCGACTCAGGAGTAGGAACAGCTTCAGGGGAGACCTAAATGCTTCCTTGGAGAAGGAAAACAAAGGCACTGTTGGGTTTATCTCCTTATTGCTGCTTTCTTCAGACAGTAAAAATCCATAGACAAAGGTGTGGGCACAGACTTTTGACAGAATCATTTTATTTTTTCTAAAGTACAAGAAACTTGGCTGTAAATGAGGAACTAAACAATATACAATCATTGCCACTGCTGGTTGTGGCTCCCTAAGGAGTTGTGGCAATACCTGACACTGATTATGACATTAAAAAGCAATTTTCATATATATATATATATATATAAAGTACTAGTTAACTCTGATGAACTATTTATTGCAAAAACTAAGCAAAATATTTGTAAAAGAAAAGCATATTTTGTAAAGAAAGACCTGATCTGATTTATTTTTTCTTATGGAAAATTATATGTGTTTTTAAGGATGTCCCCAGTGGCATCATCTTCCTATTGAGTTGTTTTCTACCTGCTGCAAAACTGTGAAGTTTTTAGGATGGGATGGAGTGAAGTCTGTGGAAAACTTGGCAGCTAAAGTGGGAGTTAAATTAGGTTCATTTTGTTTATCTGTTGATGTGTATTCTTAATTAAAAAATGTCAGTCTGGGGAGCTGGGTCTCCCTGTGCACAATCCTGCCCAGGGTCCTACCCAGGGCTTTACAAAGGTTTATATAAAGGTTTTGCCCAACACTGGGGCAGAGAGTGCCATTAACTGGCATTTGTGTGTTATTACATCAAAATGAGAGTGAAAAATTAAATTCTGTCAGCAAAAGGAACCTGCCACGAGTGAAGTGTGTCTGGGTCACCCCTCCAAGGATACCAGTCCAGCTCCCCATGGGATCCCTGTCCCTTCTCCCACACAAACAGTTTCTTATATATGTTCTTTTTATTTCTTTGCTTTCAGATAAACAAACCCCTCCTGGCACAACCCCCCCTGCCTGTGTGAGCTGGCTGGGCAGCTCTGGCAGAGGAGAGGGGGAGAATTCCCTGCCCTTTCCTCCCTCCCAGCACAAGCAGCTTTCCTCCCTCTGGCAGCTGGTTTTGTAGGAAGGGCAGGAGTTCCCATCTGTTGGATGTGGCTGGAATCAGGTCCTGCTGAGGGCAGAGATGAGGCAGGGATGAGGCTGTGCTGCTTCATTCAAAAGCCAAACTGGGGGAGAGAGGAAACACCAACCTTGGCTGGTCAGAGATATTTTGGGTTCAGATTAAAGCAGCGAAAGTGTCTGCAAGAACATCACCTGGCACAGGGTGCCCAGAGAAGCTGTGGCTGCCCCTGGATCCCTGGAAGTGTCCAAGGGCAGGTTCTCAGGATCCTGCTTCCTCTTCCAGCACATCCAGCCCTGTGGGGACAGGGAGGGTTTGTCCCAGGCACTTTGTGTGTTTGGTCGTTGATGTGGAACGTGGGGTCTGTTAAAGCAAGAGGGTTGAAGTTGAGGTGAGCTCATCTTTAACCTCCTGTCTGTGTCATCCCCAGAAAGCCTTTAGAGGGTGAATTCCAAAATGAACTGGAATCAGCCTGGAGAAGAGGAGACCTTAGAGCCCTTCCAGCCCTTCCCCAGAGCAGGGACACCTTCCACCAGTTTGCTCAGAACCCCATCCAGCCTTGCCTTGAGCACCTTCAGGGATTTAAGAGCTCCTAAAAGCAGTCCAGATGTGTTTCTTCAGAGTGACCTGGAGTCAGTTTGATTTGCTTCAGAAGCCTTCCTGTCCCAAGCCAAGTCCTTCCAGGAAATCCTTTGGAGGTGAGAGGCCTCTTCTTCAGCCACAGCTTCCCTGAGAGCCACAAAAGGGGCCTGGGCACAAGGTGGCCTCTGGCTGTGCCCGCATGGGCTGGGTGGCCCCCCAGGCTCCCCAGGCACCTGGTGCCTCTTCAGAGAACAATAATGTGGAGGAGAGTTAATCCTGAGCTGAGCCTGTGGGAACTGTGATGGCAATGAACCAACAAACCAGGGGAACTCAGCTGGGCCAGGATTTAAACTGCTAGGTACAGGGGGAGGCTGCTCCCTCTGGCACGGAGTGTCCTGGCAAGGCAGGAGGGACACAGACCATTCTGGAGACCTGGGAGTTATTGGAAAGCTATTCCCGAATATATTTACTGAATTGCACAGCAGAGAAGAGTGGTTAAGGAATAGGGAGACAGGGAAAACTGTGGGAGAGGAGTCTGGGCTTGTGGTGAGCAAAACAGATCCTAGAGGAGGGTGGTGAGGGAAGGCAGTGAGAGAAGGGACTGTTCAGCCAGTTCCAGTCAAGGGAGGGGAGTGAGAATTCAGGGACAAGGAGAAACCAGAGCCCAGGACCAACCAAGGGACCAGGGACACCCTCCAGCTCCACATCCTTTACCTCTCCACACTGGTGACTTTGGTGTCCTCCCTGCCCAGCAGGTCCTGGAGGTTCCAGGAAAGGCTGACTGGCTGCCAAGTGCAAATGCAGAACGAGTCCCACTGAGCAGCAGAGCCAGAAAGGCTTTCAGAAATACCCATCATGAGCTGTGGAAAAGGCTTTTAAATAGGTTCTTAACCAGAAATTCAGGATAAGGGTTTGTGGTAGCAATTTGTGCCCTTTTTCCTGAGGGGGGTTGGGCAACAGCCATTAAGGACTTGGCAAAACGTCACTTTGTAGGATTCTCCAGTTACTGAATAAGTGGCACAGAGGCTCCTTCCCTTGATACAGCTGCTGCGAAAAGAAAGGTGCAAAGAGCTGTTTACCAGGAAGAACAGCCAGGCTTGGCTGCCCATCCGTGTGCAGTGCACTGGGAATATTCCTTCCTTGGAGCCTGGGTTCCCCGAGGGGAACTCGGCATGTCTGCAGGCCCCTCCTGTAGAACACTGCGGGCCTGGCACGGTGCCGGGGTGGCAAAGACAAATGAGACCCCACTGGGGAGCCCTGCAGAGGAAACCTGGCTCCAGCAGCAGGGTGTGCATCAGGGACACTGGGATTTCACCCCAGAGAAAGCACCAGACCAGAGAATCCGTTCAATAACTCTCAGTTCTTCCCTTTTCCCATCAGCTCTGCCATCACATCACTCAAATCTCGTCTCTAATTTCTATTCCCTTCTCTCTGCTCCTGTTGTTTACGTGACACTTCTTGAAACTACACTGGAAGTTCCTCAGAGCAGGGACTTTTCCAGTCAGTGTGAGGAACATTGTGACAAAGAGGATTAAATAACACCAGGAGCTTTGCACAGGAGCTGGATTTTCAGCCCTGCTGACCTACAGGTGAAACCAGGCTCTGAAACTGCCCCAAGAGAGCACAGCTTGCTGATCAGAATGGAATTGCAGGCTCCAGGGAGACCTGAGAGCCCCTTCCAGGGCCTGAAGGGGCTCCAGGAGAGCTGGAGAGGGACTGGACAAAGGATGGAGGGACAGGACAAGGGGCTTTAAGCTGAAAGAGAACAGATTTAGAGGGGATATTGGGAAGGAATTGCTGTCTGTGAGGGTGGTGAGGCCCTGGCCCAGGTTGCCCAGAGAAGCTGTGGCTGCCCCTGGATCCCTGGAAGTGTCCCAGGCCAGGTTGGACGGGGCTTGGAGCAACCTGGGCTGGTGGAAGGTGTCCCTGCCCATGGCAGGGGTGGCACTGGATGGGCTTTAGGGTCCCTCCCAGCCCAAGCATTCTCTGATTCTGTGACTCTAAATATTGTCTATGAAGATGAAAGTTGTAGATATATTCCAATTAAGCTTTTTGAAGGTACCAGAAAGGTCTCCATGGGCTGTAGAAAGGGAGGTTGGTGACAGGCTTTCCACATCCTTCCAGCCTGTTTGGTGCAAATTCCGGCACCTCTGTCCTTCAAAACTTCATCCCAGAATCACCAAGGCTGGCAGAGCCCTTCAGGATCATCCAGTCCCACCCTAACCCAGCACCACCAGGATCACCCCTAATCCATGTCCCCAAGGGCCACATCCAGACACCTCTGGAACACAGAGCCAGGGACTCTTCCACCTCCCTGGGCAACTTATCCCAGTGCCTGACCAGAAAGATAATCCTTCCTGCTTTTCAGCACAAGCAAGGCCGTGTGGAGAGAGGGCCCAGTGCTGGGAACAGTCCTGGGAGGACAAGAAACACCCTCTGTGAAGGAAGGTGGGCTTGTGTGGGCTGGGAAAGGAGGTCTGAGGGCAACATAATGTGAAAGGCTCCAAAGATGTGAAAAGCTTCCAAAAGCAGGGAATTGTTCACCTGTGCTCCATGTCCAAGAGAGATGTCAGAGCAGTGACACGATGGCAACAAAACAGAGATAAGGAAAAGGTTTCTAATGATGAAATCAGAAAAAAAAAATAGAGGAGACATTGCCTGAGGAGGGGGATATAAAACAAAGTCCACTGGAAGGGGAGGATACAACTGGGTCCTCCTTGGGGCTGCACAGGGACCCACAGGGCTCCCTGAGGACCTTCCTTCCTGCACTTGTGTTTTTACACTTTTCAAACGAGATGAAATGCTGTGTTTGCTTCTTTTATCCCGTTCCAGAGTTGACATGAGAAGAAACCACCAAAGGATGTCTCCTTTTTCTGCCAGCCAATGGAAATAAACCCAGCAGAGCCCGAGTGGCTCAGTTTCCTCCATCCCACGAGTGTTTGGGACTGATATCCACGGCCACCGGAACACACAGGGCCTTCCCTCTGCCTGTGTGCTGGAGATAGAGCTGCTCCTCTCTCAGCTTGGATCAACACCAGCTGCTGTTTCTTTCTTCTGTAACATCACTGAGGCAGTTGCATTCACACCCACCAGAAGATGAGCTGTAAATGTTAGGGTATGTTTAGGTCAGTAAATATTTGTACCGGTAACAAACTGGTGAGTGAGTTGCAGTTCACGATGTGGCCCAAAATGGTTACACTGAGGTGCGGTTACATAAATAACCTGCCCTTAAAATGTTTCCCCGTCAACTGTCTGAGCACGAGTAACAATCTCTCATGGAATAAATCTGTTTTCTCCTGCAGCAGCAGAAGCTGCCGTGTGTCTCACCCCCAGGACCTGGAGGGCACAGACCTTTGCCCACCAGAGTTTCAAATCCTGCTCTCTGGGTACGTTGCTCTGACCACAGAGGAGTTTGGTGCTTTGAGGGGGTGGGAAGTGAAAGGTGAACCCCTGACTTTACCTTCCCAACCCCTGCAGCTGGGCACGAAAAATACGAAACAAAAAAGGAGAAGATGAGCTCTTCAATCTTATGATCAAACTTCTGGCTGCCAAAAGGGAGCTGAGTCCAAGCCCAGCTTCAGGGGCTGTAACACTCCTGCTGCATTTAATATTCACTGAGCATTCAATCAAACATTCCAGGAACGGGGCAGACTGCAGCAAAACACAACTTCCCCAACACAGAGAGTCAGAGAATCCCAGACTGGTTTGGGTTGGGAGGGACCTCAAAGCCCAGCCCCGTGTGCTGTCCTGAGTTGCTGCCCTGTCACCCACTGGGGCAGGGGGTGGTGGAACCTGGAAACACTCACAGT
>NW_016690555.1:64630-65961 GCF_001604755.1 Lepidothrix coronata | reverse complement strand
CTTGTCCCCAGTCCCTCTCCAGCTCTCCTGGAGCCCCTTTAGGCCCTGGAAGGGGCTCTCAGGTCTCTCTGGAGCCTTCTCTTCTCCAGGTGAACCCCCCAGCTCTCCCAGCCTATAACAAGTGTCCCAGCTGCTGAAAGACAGGAATTATGTTCCCTCTCCATGACTCAGTGCACCTTCCTGATTTTTAATGGTATTTTTCATTAAACTGAGTGGAGCTTTTCTTGTGTGAGCTTTGAGAACGGGCTCTATTGTCCTTTGTAGGCAGGGGTGGAACAGCAGCAGCACAGGCAGCACAAAGGGAGGAAGGGGAGTGCTGTGGTTGGGGACTCCCCATCCCTGGAGGTGTCCCAGCTTCCATGGGGCTTGGAGCAACCTGGGCTGGTGGAAGGTGTCCCTGCCCATGGCAGGGGTGGCACTGGATGGGCTTTATGGTCCTTTCCAAACCAAAAAATTTTGGGATTATGTAAGACAGCAGGTGGGAGCTGTGCAGCCTCTCACTCTGCCCTGCACAGACGACGACACTGAGCACCGACCCTGCCAGCCCTGGGCCACCAGCCCACACCGACAGCGAGATTAGTTTGTGTTCCTTGGTGCACATCCAGCACCCGCGGGCTGCTGAGGGCAGGGGGCAGCGTGGGCAGTGTGGACAGCGTGGGCAGTGTGGGCAGCGTGGGCAGTGTGGGCAGCGTGGGCAGCGTGGGCAGTGTGGGCAGTGTGAGCAGTGTGGGCAGCGTGGGCAGTGTGGGCAGTGTGGGCAGCCGGCATAGCCCCGGCTCCTGCCCACCCCCGGGCTCAGCCTGGCCCGGGACAGCGCGAGGGACAGCCCCGTGTGCTGGGTGACTGTCCTGAGCTGCTGCCCTGTCACCCACCGGGGCAGGGGGTGGTGGAACTTGGAAACACTCACAGTTATGGGGCTTTCCAGAGCTCAGTGCCCAACCTCTGCCTCTGCCTGAACTGACACCCCAGTGCCCTCGGGCACACGGGGGGATTCTTAGAACAGAACCATGGAACCCCAGACCGGTTTGGGCTGGGGGGACTGTAGAGATCATCCAGTGCCACCCCTGCCATGGGCAGGGACACCTTCCACCAGCCCAGGTTGCTCCAAGCCCCGTCCAACCTGGCCTTGGACACTCTCAGGGATCCAGGGGCAGCCACAGCTTCTCTGGGCAACCTGGGCCAGGGCCTCCCCACCCTCCCAGCCAGGAATTCCTTCCCAATATGCCATGTAACTCTACTCTCTGGCAGTGGGAAGCCATTCCCTGTGTCCTGTCCCTCCATCCCTTGTCCCCAGTCCCTCTCCAGCTCTCCTGGAGCCCCTTCAGGCCCTG
>NW_016690555.1:58529-61874 GCF_001604755.1 Lepidothrix coronata | reverse complement strand
TATATATATATATATATATATATATAAAATCTCTTAAGCATGCTGGAGAAAATATTCTGTGTTAAGCTGCTCCAGGATGGTTTTTCCAGCTCCTCACAGGTTTTCACAGTTCCCTGTCAAGAGGGAAGGATGTGTCAGATGGGGATCTGCCAATAATCTGTGGGATAGAACGATGCAAACGTGTTAAATCCGTGTAAAACTGGGCATGAGGAGCTCAAGTGCTTTGAAAAGCAGGTGTAGGGTTGAGAAATATCCTGACAAACGGGATAAATCCTCCAGGAAACAAGTGCAGGACCTGGGCAGGGCTGTGAGAGGATGGTAAAGAATGGTCAAAATATCACTTCTGGCAAAAAACTTCTGCACATAAATTCCAAGACGTTGTTATGTTGCATCTTTTGGGTTTTATTTGTGTTTTTCTGTAGAAAACCCCCAAAGGTATTGGGGCAGTGCTAATTAGAAGGGAGAGGTTGTGTCTCTTATAAATTAGACTTGATGAATTTATTTCAGATGCATTATTCTGATTTCTTTTTTTTTAACACTGCTTCAAGCAAGTTCAGCCATTTGGAAAGAATAGAAAAGAGAGCAATAAAATTCCTTCAGGAAGCTGGAAGTTTGGCTTAGAAGGAAAACCTAAAGTGTTGTTGCTGCCACTCGGTTTTCTCTTTGTTGTGAGTCATATTTAATGTAGTTTTCAGATATGTCTGACATAAAAATGAATGTGCTTTAATAACAAGAGGCAGGAAGGACAGGGGGTGGAACTGGGTGAGCTTTGAGGTCCTTCCCACCCAAACCATGGGTGGGATTCCATGGAGTCCGTGATGAATTTATATGATGGCATTACATTTTCTGTTTTACTCCCTGAATTCCAGACGAAGCTCTGACTTTTGGTTAGAACACGAATCTCGACACAGTTTTCTTCCATTTTTCCGAACTTCCTTTTCCCTCTCTGATAAATGTCGTTGCAAAGCTTCCTTCTGTGTAGGAGTTAAGGGTTTGAAAACGTGAGGAAGATACTCCGAATATTTGATTTTCCTGCCCAGGGCAAACAAAAATAACAGTCTTAAAAATGCAGTTGTGTGGTTGTCAGCGCTGGAGCTCTGCAGGTGCCCTCGTTGTCAGAAGCTTTTTGGCCGAACTGCTGCATCTGCTGCACAAATATCTGCCAAAAAAAAAAAGTAAAAATCAGTGATTTCCTTTGCTTTCTTATTTTCTGGTCAGATGTACCTTGGCCTCCTCTGGGTTTGTCTTACTCTGTCAGAAGAGTAATAAATTCACGCCCTGTGGAAATAAATCCTGGAGTGGGACCCACGAGGTTTTATGGAATTATTTTGCTTTCGAGTTTTCTCTGCCTTCAGGAGTTGCTTCCAAAAATCAACAATCTGTTGGTGCCACTTCATTCTCCAAAAGGGCTTTGCAGACTTGAGTTTGATAATTGGCTTTTCCACACATGTTTTCCTTTTTATGAAGAGAATTGGTCGTGTTTTATACATTGTAAAGGGGATTGGACTGTGGAATAGTTTTTGCAGTGAACCCTAAAGTCAAATTCAGGATGAGCCATGGGGTGGCCAAGCAGACTTTGGCTGCCCAGGTGAAAGAGGATTTCCTTGTTCTGATTTCTTCTTGGCATAATCAGATATTGGGTTGATGTCAAAGAGCAGTTCAGGGTTTTCAGGCAGGTTTGTAGAAGTTGGGAAGTGGGAAGTGACTGATGATGTGACACAGAACAGGCAGGAGGGAGAGCCAAGTCCAAAAGGTGCCTTTTGTTTTTGCTGTGGTTGATTTTGTTGTGGTTCGTTTTGTTTCAAGTATTTTGCCCTGTTTTATTTTTATTTTTTAAATTGTTGCATTTTGTTTTGCCAACTCTGTTTCTTCCCCCTGCCATGTCAGAGATTCCCAGTGCATTCCGGGGACAGAGGCCCAAACTGTCCATCTTCTGGCAGAAAGACTTAGAGGAAGTTTGAACTCTCTAAATCTGCACTGGGCTGTTTTTTGGGGGGGAAGTTGACATCATTTTAGTGACTTGTGAGGTCCCCTCAGTTCCCACATATTGCCTGTGCCTTCCCACTTTCCCTCTGTCCTGGAAAACATTCCAGGCCACACTTTCAGCCCTGATTGTGCCTTTTTAGCCTCAGTGCTCTTGAGCAGTGGTGAGAAATAATTCAAAACATGGCTCAAATAACCAGGGAAATGTCTATTTGCTGAAGTATCAGAGCAGTTCCTTCTCCCACAGTGTTGTTACTCACCTGTCCTTTGATACCTGAATTAAAAATTAAAAAAATAATAATAACAACAGCAGCAGCCTTGGATTGTGCACATTTGTCTGTCTGTCCATCCCAATTTCTGTGTGTCTGTGCTGTTTTCCAGGCCAGGCCCCCCTGCAGAGCCCCCAGGACATCCAGGTGTACGTTGTGAACACCAATTTCACCCTGAGGTGGAGCCACCCCGGGGGTGAGCCCGGGGTGACCTTCTCAGCAGAGTACAAATGGTGAGTGAAAACTCGATTTTTGGGCCAGAAATTCCCACCCTGGTTTGTGCAGAAGAGCGTCTTAATTAATGGCTTTGCTGCTTGATTGCAGCCACTTTTGTAGAGCCCTTCTGCAAGCCAGGAAGGTCAGATCCTGAAACCAAGTGGGATCCAAGTCCTGGATCCTTAATTGGTCTGTGATTGATGTGCCAGATTGGATTGACCTGTGATAAAAGCAGTGATAAACACACGGCACACCTGCTGCTGGCGCTTCATTCTGGAGTGCTTCTTTGGGAAGATTAACTGGCACTCTTAGGAATATAATTTATGTTGTTTATTTTCAATGTGATTTATTCTCTGGGGTTTTTTTAATCGTGGCCACACACACAGAGAATTTGAGGGAATTTTCAGTGTAGCTTTTGACTAATTTGTTCATTAATCCACGTTTCTCGTCTGCAAGTTTAAATCCCCAGATGAAACAATTTTGGTTTTGTTCTTAAGTATTTGCTTGCTTTTCTGCAATGGTTTCATATCCCAACATTTTTGCTTGCATTAACACATTCATTTGGTGATTTTTTGGCATTTTCCTGCAAAGTAAATATTGCAAAACATTTCTAAGGTAAAATTACTTAAATTCTGAGCGACCTGGGCTAGTGGAAGGTGTCCCTGCCCGTGGCAGGGGGTTGGAATGGGATGGTTTTAAAGGTCATTTCCAACCCAAAGCATTCCATGAGTCTGTAATTATGAATATAAGCTCTTCTTCCTCAATATGTAAAGGAGAAACAGCTGCTTTGAAGACAGTTTTATTTTAAAAATTAAGGAGACAATGTAGGAGCTGAGGATAAACCACGACTAATTCGAGTCTGTGCCTCTTTTTTTTT
>NW_016690555.1:55716-57298 GCF_001604755.1 Lepidothrix coronata | reverse complement strand
GGGGCTTGGAGCAACCTGGGCTGGTGGAAGGTGTCCCTGCCCATGGCAGGGGTGGCACTGGATGGGCTTTATGGTTCCTCCCAACCCGAACCAGTCTGGGATTCCAGGATTGTGGAACAAACACGGTTCCCACTGCCTGTGAGAGCAGGATGTGGTGGTTTCCTCAGCAGGAGCATAACACAAGTCATGGAAGGTGCAATTCTGTCTTTCCTGGGAAGGGAGAATATTGTAAGTGATGCTGGTTTCATAGAATCCCAGTCTGGGAAGGAACTTAAAGCCCATCCAGTTCCCCCCCTGCCATGGCAGGGACACCTTCCACCAGCCCAGGGTGCTCCAAGCTCCTTTCTTCTGGAAATGTTCTGCTGACTTTGAGACCTTTCAGCAGTTACAGTGTAGTACTGAAGCCTTCCCTCAGTGTTGGATTTATGGCTCTGAGCTACATTTCTTGCCTTTTTTTAGAATAACTTATACTGATCTTTACAGCAGAGTTTGGAAAACATTTGCTGCTAATGTTGCATTTTAGCTGCTTTTAGAACCAGGTCGTGGTGGTTGGTCTTTAGGTTGGATTTCTATCAGAAACTGCCTGAGAGCCATGAAAACCGAGACCCTGTGGGTGATCACTGTGATCTTGTTGCTGCCTCAAAAGAATCAAAAATAAGATTCTGTAGGCAGGTACTGTGGGTTTATTGATGTCAACTGCTTTTGGGGTGGTTTTGCTCTAGGTAGTTGTGCTTAACTTTGTTTTTCTTTCCATATTTCCAGCTCAGATTGGTCCACCAGGAATGGAGTTGCAGCCCACAAATGGAGACATAAAAATTAAGATTTCTCCTCCAGAAGCAAATCAGGGCAAAAAAATGTGGCTAAATGATCTAAGCTTTAAATATAATCTCGTTTTCTGGGAAAATTCATCAAATTCTCAGGTATGATCACTTTTTTTTTAACATTTAGCATTACCAGAACTGTCAGAGATGGAATTTAATCGTGCTCTAAAATGCAATTGTTTGAGTCTGCACCTGTTCATATGCAGTTTAAAAGGTGGGGGAGATGTTTTGTTGGGGTGTTTTGGATTTTGTTTTTGCTCTAGGGTTAGTTTAGATATTTTGTGCTGAGAGTTTTTGTTTCTGTTAAACGCTGGAGCCACTTCCCAGTGCTAGAAGAAGAAAGTGAAACCAGCTCAGGTGTGGTGGGGCAGAGGCCACCCTGGGGCAGCAGGAATGGGAAGGGGGAGGAATTCCAGGCAGAGGGAAGAAGGTTTTACAGGGAGGGACAGATGTGAGGGAGGGGAGAGGGCAGAGTCTGAGTTGGTCTTGGTGAGGCAGAGGAGCTTCAGGACAGCCCTCAGTGCCCTGCCTGGGCCATGGGCTGGAGTTCATGGAATCACAGACTGGGTTGGGTTGGGAGGGACCCTAAAGCCCACCCAGTGCCACCCCTGCCATGGGCAGGGACACCTTCCACCAGCCCAGGTTGCTCCAAGCCCCGTCCAACCTGGCCTTGGACACTTCCAGGGATCCAGGGGCAGCCACAGCTTCTCTGGGCGCCCTGTGCCAGGGCCTCAGCACCCTCACAGGGAGGAATTCCTCCC
>NW_016690555.1:52431-55094 GCF_001604755.1 Lepidothrix coronata | reverse complement strand
AGGCCTTGGCAGGGGCTGCCCAGGGAGGTTTGGAGTGCCCAGCCCTGGAGGTGTCCCAGGGGTGTCTGGATGTGGCCCTTGGGGAGGTGGCTCAGGGTGACTGTGGTGGTTTTGGGGGATCCCAAAGGGCTCCTCCAGCCCTGCTGTGTCTCTGGTTGCACGTCAGAGGGGGAAGTCACTTGTCCTGACACGTCCTGTCCCAAGGTCGTCACCACAAGGTCTGAAGCGAAAGCAGGGAGGTGGCAGAGGGAGAGGGGAAGTGTTTGGGGTGAGGGATAAAGTGTTCTCTTTTGTTTGCAGTATCTGTGGGGTGAGTTCTGTGTCACCTCGAGCAGAGGCCACGATCCCACCCCACCTTCACGTGGCAGAGGAGCACAAAATGTTCCTTCCTCCGAGTCACGTTAATTGGAAACTTCCCTTCAGCACTCATCCACCTCAAATATTGCCCTTTTTTCCCTCTATTTTAGCTTTTTTGGGGGTCTTTTCTGTAAATGGGCTGAAACCCTGGGAGGAAAGATGATCCTTTCCAAACCCAGCTCCGGGGGAGGGACAGTCCCTTCAAAGGCTCTTTGTGGTTCTTTCTTCCAGGCCAGAAGTAAAAATATTTTTCCCGTCGACACCGTTGATGATCTTGCACCAGACACAACTTATTGTTTTAAGGTTCAAGCAAATCTTCCCACAGAGGGCAAAGAAGGGCTGTTCAGCCCCGTTCGCTGCGTGAAAACCACCCAGAAAGGTGAGAGGAAAATCAGTTTGTCTGCAAATTGTGGTTGAATTTAAACTGTCACAAAGTGGGTCGGTCTGAAGCAACAAAAATGTGCAGAGTTGCCAAGTTTCTCCTCATTTTGGTATAAAAAACCACATATAACATAGAACAGTTATTTACATTTGTTTTCTCAATCAGCATAAGATATGGCAGTAGCAGAGTTTTAATTGTACAAAAAGGGGTTTTGCCACGAAGCAAATTTTGCCCATTAATTTGGAGTACAGAAATAGGCAGAAGTGCCAAGTTCCTCCTCATTTTGGTGTAAGAAAATACGTATAGCACATGACATTTATTTTTCTCACTCAACATGAAATATGGCAATAGTGGAGTTTTAATTGTACAAAAAGGGGTTTTGCCAGCAGGCAATTTATTATTGCCTGATCAATTAATTTGGAGTGCAAAAGCTACTTTCTGCATTTTTGGAAAACTCTCTGTGTTTTGAATTAGTGGCTTTGAATCAGGAGGAAAGGGATGTTTTGGAGGCAAAAGAAAAGCCTTTTGTGCACTTGGCACTAAATAAATGCACAGAAAGTTGGACTAAGCTTAAAAAATCCTGGTTTTACGTAATCCTTGGGGAATTGATTGCTCCTGGTTCTGGAAAAAGGCACAGTGGCAGTTGGCCACCAGTTGCTTGGTTTGCAGGTCTAAATTTAAATTCTTTTATGTGCCTTCAGGTGTCAGTTTAGGTACTTCCAAATGTTTCTTTCAGGAAAAAAATAACTTCAAGAAAGTCAGATATAGATCAGATCTGGATGGGACATCAAAAATATTTGGTGGATGGTACATCAAAATCAAAATTAGTTGGAGTAATTAATAGATAGTATTTTTGTATAAAGTAATTTCCATGTACCAAATAAAAAATATACTAAGTAATACATGTGCATTTTAATGAAATACTAAAATAATTAATGCTCGTGCCTTTTAATAAAATATTAAATTAGTTCACGTGTATTATAATAAATATTTAAATAATTGACACGTGCATGCTTTAATAAAGTGTTAAAATGAAAATATTGGAATGTGTGATAAATACAAATGTATTTTACACATTTTTCCCCTCAATTTATTGCCAAAACAGTTTATTGCTGCTCATCTCAGTGTTTCTGTAGTTGAATTTTTTTCTGAATTGATTTTTTTTATTAAAGGCTTAGTACAACACCCTGACTTTGATTTGCAACCTTTAGAATGAACAGATAATCTCTATATTTTCATTGTTGAAAAGGTACCGTGAGAAACGTCCATTCAGTGAGAAATCTGTCTGTAATATCAATTTTTTTGGCTAATTTTGGGTTTCCTTTTCATTCTGAGCAGTGAACGACCTTCTCTGTGCAACAAATCTGAGAGTGCTTGGTTTGAATATGGAATTTCACCTGCACTGGGATAATCAGTATAAACAACCCGTGAGCTACAACGTCCAGTACCTCATGTGAGTCCAGAATTTCCATCTCAGTGGGCAGGTTTTGGCCTCTGAAATGCCATTTATTTTATTTTGCCAGTGCTTCCTGGAAATTAAAATGAAATATTTGGTGTATTAACGAGGTAATTGGAACGTTCATCTGTTAAAAGGATTCCATCATATCTGATCCTGGAATTTCAGGGCACTGGGATGATTTTAGTAGTGTTTAATACCTGAGGGAAGGGACTTCTAAATGCTAAGTAACACTTTTAAAAGCTGGGAAGCTTTGCTTTGTAGCTTTTTGAGTGTGAAAAAATTCGATGACTGGAAGGGAGAAAAATGCAGGTGCTTGAGGTTTCAGTTGTCAACAGATCTGATTTCTTCTGGTCAGATCCAAGCGTGGAAAAATACCTGTCCTAGCACATCAAAAAAACATTGTGTCACATCAAAAAAATCATATCAGGTTAAAAAAAAAAAAGTATCTCATCCGAAAAATATTGT
>NW_016690555.1:47627-51736 GCF_001604755.1 Lepidothrix coronata | reverse complement strand
CAAACCATAATATCACATTAAAAAATTGTATCACATCAAAAAAAGGTATCACATGCAAACCATAATATCACATTAAAAAATTGTATCACATCAAAAAAAGGTATCACATGCAAACCATGATGTCACATTAAAAGACATTCTGTCACATCAAAAAAAGGTATCATAAAAACCATGATATCACATAAAAACCAGTGTGTCACATCAGAACCCACCCTGTCAAGACACGGGTCTGTAAAGCTGTGTCCCCATCTCCAGCTGTCCCACAAACACTGTGGGTGGTCCCTCAGGGATTCCTTTGGAATTCCTCTGGCGTGCCGGACAAACCATCGGCTCCGTAGGACGCGCGGAATTTTAGTTTGGATTTTCAGAACTTATAAATAACGTTTGCAGTAAATATACTGTCGATGGCAGTGTATAATTGACCCCGAGGCTCGATTAGAGCACTGGTTTGTGACTCCTGCCCCACTCCTCTCCGTTGTTTCAGTCAGAAATGTCTCCTGGTCAGAAGGTTTTTCCCTCAGTGGGAGCCCCCCCCATCCAGAGCCAGAACAACCCCTGGGGCACAAACAAACCTGCTTTTTGTTCCCGAGACTTGAAGGACCTCACCCCAAAAATGACTGAATTCTGTCTTGCAGTGGGTACCTGAAGAGGCTCAACGAGGATTACTCTGGGAAGTGGGTCAGTGTCCCTGGCTGTGGGAACGTCACTGGCACACGGTGCAACGTCTCCTCTGCCATCACCACCACCGGCTTCTACTACCTGCGTGTGCAGGCCAGGGGGGGACACAACAGGTCCTGTCTGTCCAGTGAAGTCAAAGTAGATCCTCTGAAAACAAGTAAGGAAACGTGTTTGCTGAAATTTTCCTTTCTCAACAACTGGCCCCCAGTGCCATTATTGACTCCCAGGAGGATGGAGAGGGGCTGGGGACAAGGGGTGGAGGGACAGGACACAGGGAATGGCTTCCCACTGCCAGAGGGCAGGGATGGATGGGATATTGGGAAGGAATTCCTGGCTGGGAGGGTGGGGAGGCCCTGGCCCAGGTTGCCCAGAGCAGCTGTGGCTGCCCCTGGATCCCTGGAAGTGCCATCCAGCCCAGACGGAAAAATAATTGAAATATTTGTCAGGACTTGAGATTCTGGGTAAAGGTGTGATCTTGGACTTTTAAATATGTGTTTCTTAAAAATTATCGTAGGTTTCCATGGCAGTATTTTCTGCAGTATTTTTAAAGTTGTGTTTTTAATCTTGTTTTCGTTTTTTCAGATGAAATTGGCCCTCCTGGGGTGAAGGTGGACATCAGTGATACTTTGCTCCACATCCAGATTTCTCCTCCGGGAGGGCCTGAGGGTGAAGTCATGAGGAACAATTATATCCTGTCCTACCGGATTCTGTACTGGAGGAATTCATCAAGTGATGAGGTTTGAACTGGTTGACAAATTTTCTGCACAGCCATAAGTGTTTATGACTTAAATCCCAAGTCTGAGTTCTCATCAAGAAGCTTCTTTTCAAGAGAGGCACAGATATGATGTATCAGTCTGAAAAAAAGACAACTTGTTGGGTTTTATTCTGAAAGATTCTTTTAAAGATCTGATCAAGATGATTTTATCACACAGTGGGTGAGATTTTAATCTCTTTCCATGGATGGGGCCGTGTTTAATGTAAGCTGGGATGTAAAAGCTCCATGTATCATAAAGCCATGAAGTCCTGTGTGCTTTTAGCTCACAGTTTAATGGGTCTTTCCATATTTAAATACTTCTTACAGTAAAATATTTTACAGTAATGGCTGGAAGGTGGAGGAAGAGAAGGAAACCAACTGCAGCAGGAAGGAGTTTCCTGTGGCACAAAACTCGGAGCTGTGAAGTTCCACAGTGGTGGAAGCAGTTGGTTCTTGCCAACGAGTGTTTCCTGATTTTTCCTTGGGAGATAATTGGGTGGTTCCTTTTATTTGAATTAATCTGAGTGCCCAGGGAGGTGCTGGAGTCACCAGTGTCCCAGAGGCACCTGGCTGTGGCCCCTGGGGACGTGGTTCAGGGGTGCTGGGTGACAGCGGGACTGGGTGAGCCTGAAGGTCTCTTCAGACCTTGATGGTTCTGGGGTTCTGTGGTTGCAAAGACATTTTGCAGAATGACTTCTGCATCAGAGGCCGTAATTCTCACCTGTCTGGGTGATTCTTGTGCTGCTCATGTGCACCTTATTCTCCCATTTTTGGCTGTTCAGGAGGAGGCCAAAGTGAAGGAGACAAAACAAACGGTAGCGACGATCCCCGACCTGGCACCCGAGACCTTGTACTGTGTCAAAGCCCAGGCCTTCTCAGAAGCTTACAACAAGAGCAGTGTTTACAGCCAGGAGGAGTGCATCCAAACCCCTGGAGGTAGGGGAACCTTGGGAATTGATCCACCTCTGCAGGTGGGATTGTTGACCCTTCCCGGGCCTTTGCAGCTCTCACGAGTTAAAAGCTCTGGGCAGGAAGAGCTCACACCTCGCTGGGCAGAGAGCTTGAATTCCCAGTGCCTGTAAGATGTTTTTAGGAATCACTAAATGCCCTGTTTCCAGGAATATTTTGTTCTTGGAATGTTCACAGTTCTCCTGTGACTGAATTCAGTTTTTAACAAATGCTGTGCTGCAGTGTGAGGAGACAAATCATCCGGCCCGTTGGAGCCCAGAGCTCACCTTGGTGCCAAGTGAGGCTGGATGGATTAACACTCCCTCAGAACAGAAGAGCAAGTTTTGTGGTGAAGATAATTGGCCAAATTAAATTTTATTAACACTAGAAAAATTGCTACATATCCAAACTTTTAAGAAAATGTAATAACAGTAATGCTCCTGCACATCATAAGCCTTTAGGATTCATTTGTATTGTGGTCCTGCTTTGTCTTTATCAAACCTTAAACAACCCAGATGTTACTTTTTTTACCTTCATTAGATAAATCCTTTAATCTATTTTGCTAGTTATTAGTCTTCCCATATCCTTCTATTTTAATGAGCTTATTTAAGCCCAAGCAGTACATTCAAGGCAGATCATGCCCTGCCTTTCCCACGTGTTCTTACATCCCAGCGTGGAAATCTTTCAATCTTTGGTCACAAAAAGAGACCTGATTGTCTATAATTCAGGTTATTTGTAGAGTGTCTCCTGGTATCTGTTAATTTTAGTATGTTCAGATGTGCTTCAGTTTATTACAGACAGGCAGAGAATCACAGAATGGTTTGGGTTGGAAGGACCTTAAAGCCCATCCAACCTTGATTGTTCTGTGTTCTTGTATTTGATAATTTTTTTCAGTAAAATTCTCTAAGGCATTGGAATGGCATCAGTTTTCCATGATCACCATGGCTGGTGCAGCACTGTAGAAATGCAGAATTATTGTGATAATCCTGCAGCAGGTTTGGAGCTGATCTGTTCTTTAACCCTTGGTGCTTACGAATACCTGGGCTGAATGGTTTTTATTCCTCTTTTTAGCAAAAGCTTTCCCTCTGATCATTTTAGCCACGTTCATGGCTGCCCTGTTTGCTGTCCTGCTCGTGGCCCTGCCCCTGGTGTTTGTGCTCTACCAAGCCTACAGCAAGATCAAGTACGTGTTCTTCCCGTCCTGCCAACCTCCTCTGAACATCGAGGTGAGCTGACACTCCTCTTTCGTGGAACAGATTATTCTGGGGAAAATGAACCAGAAATGTTGTGGACAGATGGTTCTCTGTTATCCTGGTCTTATGGGAACACCTGGGATCTTATGGGAACACCAGGATTAACTGTAGAGGTTTTGGCAATGGTTCTCCACAAAGGCAGGGCTTGTCTCCAGTTTCCACCTCCAGTTTCCAGATTTTCCTTCAGTTCTTGTGTGGCCTCCTGAGGCTCAGATCCATGAAATATTGCAATTCTGTAGGTGATTGGCAACTGTGAGCATAGCAAGTGAGATATGGTTAATGTTTGAGTTGTTTAGTGTTTGATTGTATGAATGGGATGGTGAGGTGGGGGTCGGGCTCTGCTCCTGGGGAACAAGGGACAGGAGGAGAGGGAACGGCCTCAGGCTGTGCCAGGGAAGGGTCAGCTTGGACAGGAGGGGGAATTTCCTGCTGGAAAGGGTGGTGAGGCCTTGGCAGGGGCTGCCCAGGGAGGTTTG
>NW_016690555.1:42376-47270 GCF_001604755.1 Lepidothrix coronata | reverse complement strand
TGGGAGAGATGGGAGATCATGGAATGGTTTGGGATGGAAGGAACCTTAAAGACCATCCAGTTCCAACCCCAACACATTCCACTCTTCCAGGTTGCTCCATCCTGGCCTTGGACACTTCCAGGGATCCAGGGGCAGCCACAGCTTCTCTGGGCAACCTGGGCCAGGGCCTCCCCACCCTCCCAGCCAGGAATTCCTTCCTAATCACCTCCCTCACAGTAAAGAATCCAATAAGCCAGATCTGTACAGCTGTGGTGTTACGCAGAATCATTATTTCAATTATTTAAACCATTACATAAATATTGTGTATGAATGTTCATCCCTCCCTTTTTTTCCTTCTCTTTTCTCAGGGGTTTGGAGGACAGCTCTGCACCAGCCCTTATCTGCCAACTCCAGAAGAACCAGTGGAGAATTATTCTATAATTGACTCTATGATCACATACGAAGGAAATCAGATCGATTGCAAAGACTACAAACATTCCAAACAGAGCAGTCGGGACTCAGGGAATTACTCCAACGATGACAACACGTCAGGGAGCAAAGGCTCGGCAGAAACTCTGGGAAAGGAAATAGTATAACTGAGGAAAATAAAATTAGTCTGTGGGGCTGGCACTTTGATAAAACCTCTTCGTGATGGGAGTCACAGCCTGAGGAAGACACTGTGACTTCTGGACTCGTTGCCTTTGGGTTTCCAGACGTGCACTTGGTTGGTTGGTTGGAGATCCCCACGAGCCACGCCATGGACTCGTCGTTCCTTGCACTGACGTGTCACCACGTGGGGAAACATCGACCTTCTGCCTGAGGAGGGGCAGATCTGGACACTCTCTGTACTTGAAGATGATGATCAGCAGAGCCCTCGTGTCCCACAGGAGGGTTTGTCTCTCTCTCTCTCTCTCTCTCTCTCTCTCTCTCTCTCAGAGGGTTGTGCTGGGCCGTCGCCGTCGCTCCCGGCGTTGGCTCTCCCAATGTTTACACAGGCAGGAGGAAATCCATGCTGGATACAATCCTAAGGACTTCTTGGACATTCCCTTCCAGCCCCTCAGGGGCAGTGCTTGTTGGTTCAGCAGGTCCAGAACGAAGGGCCAAGAGACCAAGAGTCGCGTCAGTGAGGGGCTTCTGAGGCTCCGTGTGGAATTCCCACTTCCTTGTTCATGTATCCTGCTCCCCATTCCTGAAGTGCCCAGGGCCAGGTGGGATGTTGCTCTGAGCACCCTGGGCTAGTGGAAGGTGTCCCAGCCCATGGCAGGAGGTGGCACTGGATGGGCTTTAAGGTCCCTCCCAGCCCAGGCCAGTCTGGGATTCCATGATTCCCCGTGTGCTTCTCCCATGCACGGTCCCCCGGGCAGGGATAGGGATGGGAAGAGTCAGAGAGGAGCTTCCCTGGGCTATAATGGGAAATGTCCTGGCAGAATCTCTTTGATGGCTCCAGTTGTTTTGCATTCAGGATAAAAGCCCCAGCAAAGGTGCAGGGCCGTGCTGGGCAGGAGCTCCCGGTGTGGGGCTGCAGGTGAGGAGGCACAGGGGGAGGCACAGTCCTGATTTATGTATCCCCCCCCCATTCCTACATAACCAAAAGTGCAAAATATTTACTGCCAAATGGATTTCATTCAGAAACAAAAATCTCCTAAAAAGGATGTAACTTATTTCTGTGATCAGAAGGAGCCAAGCTGAATTTAGAAAATGCCTTTTAAGGGTGATGAGGGTGTTTGTCACTCAGAGCTTTTCCAGCTCTGTCTTGTCTTGCCAACAGACTTTTTTGGGTACAAATGATCGGGATGTGCTCCAATAACATTTCAATTTACATACCACTGTCTGCTGGAGTTGATTTTTTTAAGTAGCTTATTTTTTTATGAAGAAATTGCTTTGGATTGAACTGAGTTTGAGCATCATGTGGACTTTTGTTTATTCTGACAAGGAATTCTTTGTGTTTATATATCTTTTTTTTTTAATTTTGAAGATGTTGCCTAACTTTATAAATTTAATGTCCTTGTGTTCATTGAAGGACATAATAAATTTTGCACATTTCTTTCTTTATCCCTTTCTTGGTTCCTTGTATTTTTGACGAAGCTGCGCCGTGGAAGTTCCCAGGAGTCCTCAGTTGTCCTTCCTGAAAAACCCAACGTGAAGGATATCATAGAATGTCATATTATAGGATATAATAGAACATGATGTCACAGAATATCATATTATAGAAATCAATGTTGGGAGTGTTGCATGATTTGGACAAATTCTATTTAATGTGGAGGGTTTCACTGTCAGATTTCAAAGCAAAGCAACCAAAAGTTTCTGAAACAGGCAGAATAATTTCCAGGCAGTGCACGTTTTTTTGGGGAACGTAGAACCAAAGAGATGCTAATGAATATATATATTTATGCTCTGAAGTTTGGTAATGAGAGGAGTTACAGAAAATCTTGTGTCAGCTCCTTTAGTGTTGCCAGAAGCAGCAAAAGCAGAGCTGTAAGGTGGAGACAACATCTGATTGATAAAACATCTGACACTTGAACTGGAAAATTCTGTTCCTGAACACCTGAGGCAACTTCCTTCTGATTTGTCTCAGATGAATCCAGGAATACTTGGGAAAGAACTTGAAATGTTACAGTTCACTCCACTTTGTTGTGGTGCAAAAAGGAACTTGGTGTCCATGGGTTTTGTTCAATTCCCAAAGTCCTCCTGAAAATGCAGCCCTGGGAGGGGTTTTCTTCTTCCTCGTTCAAAACATTCCCAACAGGAGGAGCTTGGAGGTCTTTTCCAGCCCGAGTGATTCTGGGATTCTCTTCCTGAGTTTGTGCAGTGGGGTGAGATCCAGCCCTGCCCAACTGAACCCTTTCAGCTGGACCATGTGGAGCTGGGTTTGTCCTGAGGGTGGAATCACAAGCAGGGTCACCAAAGTCCATGTTTTTAAAGCCAACCCTTCCCCCTGTTGGTTCTGTGGGATAGTTGTGATCCAGCTGCAGCCTCAGTGGGGGAGGAGGCAGAAATTCCCCATCCTGGGATTGGGAGCTGAAAGGAAACAACATCTGGGAATCATTTTCCACGTTTGGTCCCAGATTCTGTGACTTTCCCATGACTCCTGCTTTTGGAATGGGTTTTGTTACTGGGTTTTATTGGGGTTTATTTATTTATTTGTAATTTATTGGGAGGGTATTTATAATTTATTAAGGTTTATTTATGGTCTATTGTGGTTTGTTTGTTTATAATTTATTAGAGGTTATTTATGTAGTTATTTTCTAGTAGGTTTTATTATTTCAGGCTCATCTACTTGATGAGTAAGAACACACAGATAAATCCATAGTAGAGAACCCCCGGGTGGTAAATCCATGTGGGCTGTTGGATCATTTTCCTGGGGATGCTTTGCTGAAGGATAATTGTGCAGAGAATGTGACTGTGCTTTGCACTGACATGGTGTATTTGTATCTATTTATCTTCTCATCTTAAAATTATATTTTAAATTTTGTTTATTATACTATTTATATATTATTGATATAATATTTCTAAATATATTTCTAATTGCATATAACTATATTGAATATTATAACTGATAATATTTATATATCATGTAATTTATTATTAAATTTATATATTTATTATTAATATATAACATTTGTTATATATTATGTGATCATAATATATAATTATATATATTACTTAATGTTATGTATATTTTAAATGTTATACTAATATATATTTTAGATAAAATATATAAATATATTAATATATTTTATATAATATATATATAAATATATTATATATAACAGCAAAGCACTGCAGGGATATTCTTTAAGAATCCCAAGGCACCAGAAGAGCCACTTTTTGACAAATGGGATTATTTGTCATTGCTGCCTGTGACAGATAATCCAAACTTCTTGGAAACTTGCTGGAGTGATGGATCATTTCAGGTAAATTTCTAGGAATGTGAGCAGGACTCCCTGCAGCTCTTCCAGCCAGAGTTCCCTTTGAGCAGTGATGGCCTTGGGAAATTCTTGTTTTCACCACAGGTGGTATTTCCAGTCTTATTTTCCACGGAGGCAAAAGAACCCCACAGCCCTTAAAGCTGTCCCTGATAACTGATATCCCACTGAAAAACCCACCTGCACTGTGGGCTCTCGGGACAAATCACTTCCTTCAGGTTCTCGGAAAATACTTTGGCAAACTTGTAAAATTTGTGTCTCGGTTTTACAACGGAATCCCAAAGGTGTTGGAGTCACTGGACAGCAGCTCTTGGCTTGTTTGCCCCGGAACCAGCTGGAATATCAGGAAATCCTGATTTGACAGAAGGAGGTGCAGTTCAGGGGAGTTTGCTCAGGGCTGCTGAACCATCTCATGGCTGTCAGGAAGCGCCAAATGACCGTCATTAGGAATTGCCCCCAGTAAGAGCAGCACACGGTGTGCTCCATGTGCTGGGGAACCAAAGGAACTCGTGCCTGAGCAGGGTTTCCTCCTGCACTCACCAAGCTCGGAAAGTCCTGGGCTTTTAACTCGGTTCCTCTTTCCTGCAGTTTCCAGCATCCCAGAAACAGCCTCGGAATTGTCCCAAATCCAGACCCGTTGTCTGGGTGATGCCCTTTCCCTAAGGCAGCCAAAGCAAAGCATATTCTGAACAAAAATGGTGTCAGGGGCAGCTTTTTTAGCTTTTCAGAGCTGCCTTCCCTCTCCTTCCCTGAGGGATTCCTTTCCATCCAGGGGTGGTCTCCAGCCCCGGGAAGGGGAGGGGGTTCCCCTGCCCAGCAGCTCTGGCGGTACCTGATGCCTTGAGCTCCCTCTGCTGACCTCGGAACAGCAAATTAAGAACCAGCTCCATCAAAGTCTCTTAAAAAGAGACTGATTTCAAATTTAAATACCCAAACTAGGCAGGAATTTTGTGCCCCAATCCTTAGATTCTTGCCTGTATTCCATACCT
>NW_016690555.1:37966-39245 GCF_001604755.1 Lepidothrix coronata | reverse complement strand
CTTCCCACTGTCAGAGGGCAGGGTTAGATGGGATTTTGGAACCAAGATGTTTTGCTGCATTGGAGATGCCCCTTTACACATCCAAATACCCTTCCATGACCTCCAGAAGGCCCCAGCTGGCAGAGGAGGGTCCAGATCATCCCAACTTCCTCACACACATCAGCAGAGCCACCCCAGCAAAGTTTGCAGGGGGAGGATTTGAGGCTGAACAGACCAGTTTGGGGCTTCTCTAAGACCTTTATTCCTTTTCCTGTCAGGCCAATATCAAACAGCTCAATCCCATTTCTCTTCCAGGAAGAAGGTTGAAAATCCAAGCAGCAAACACCAGGAGCTGCTTTTAATGAGGTGAGTTTGAAGAGCTTTTGGCAAAATAAGTCTGGAATTTGTTTAAGGCTTTGTGGTTTGAAGAGGAGGGAGATTCTTCTTCTTTATTTGCTTCCTTGTTTCAGTTTCTTAACAGAATGTTGTTCTTTACATGAGACATCTGGAAGAGGAGGGGGATGGAGGAACACAAGGAAGGGGTTGATTTGCCTCTCAAACCACTCTGGTCCTAAAATTGCTCAGCTCCTGATCACTACCTGATGTAAGAGGTGTCCCTCAGTCTGTCAATTGATTCATTTCAACTCTATCTGTGTGTTATTTTTGGAGAACTTCCTTATTTTTCAGGAATTCAAATGTATTTTCAAGGTTCTGCACCAGAAATCTGGCTGCAGAAAAATCACAGGATCATTTATCCCTTCCTGTCTGATTTGACATTGACTTTGCTTTCTGCTCTCTAAGCTCAAGGAAAATAAAGCAATATACAGAATTATCTCTGAATCTGTAGGTTCTGCAGATTCCCTGGGTTCAGGATGTCAGGATCAGATGTTGCATCTCCTCCAGCTCTCTCTTCTCTCCATTAAATCCCTTTATTCTCTGTTCTCTCTGTTCTCCTTACGCTCCCAGTTTTAAGAAGTCATCCCTCATCCACTGAGGGTAAAAACCACACATTCCATTTTTTCCATGAAGGCACAACCATTTTGACCTCCCTCCTAACAGAGAAGACTCTCAGAGAGTAATTTCTTGGGCTTTGACTTAGGAGGAAGCTCAAGGTAAGAGAGAGATGAGCTGGGATGAAACCCAAAGCCTGCCCAAGTTTCCTCTCCGGGCTGGGGAAGGGCAAACACACATGCCAAGGTCTGGGATTTCTGTAACAAACAGTGCCTGGGAGCAGCAGGGAGGAGGGAAACCCCTCTACCTCGGTCATGTCTCGAGTTTCTTTAGTTTCGAGTTGCTCCAC
>NW_016690555.1:33732-35074 GCF_001604755.1 Lepidothrix coronata | reverse complement strand
GGCCCCGGCCCCGTCCGGGGCCGGGGCCGTGCCCGGGGCCTCCCCTCGCGGTTCCTCCCGCCGGCTTTCCGTGGGCCTAGAGTTGCTCGATTCGCTGAAAAGTCCGTTAAAAAACCCTCCCCAAACCCCACAGATTTCTTGTTTTGGCGGTTCAGCAAAAAACATTGATTTCTCGGGCCGGTCCTCAGGGATCGCTGAGGGCAGGACGGGAGCTGAGGCACGGCCCGCCCGGGCCGAGCTGCTTTCACTCGCTTTGCAGCTTTGCGGCTTCACACTCCCGCCGTGCGAAAGCTTTTTTGAATCGCGGTGTGAAGGGGGAAAAAAAAAAACAAAAACAACAAACCGACACAATCTGAGCGTTGTTTTTGGCGTCTGCTCTGAAAAGAATCAGGTGCGGGAAACTCCCAGGGGAAAGGAAGGGTTGGAGCGTTTCGGCCTTTCCCTGCCTGAGGTGGTTCGGGTTTCTGGGCTGCCTGGGTCTGCAGGTGCTGGGTTTGAAGTGTTTGTTGCTTTGGGTCGTGAAAAAACAGGTGGTGAAGGAGCCGAGCGTGTGATTTCAGGCAGCAGTGTCACCGCCCTGGTCGGGGTGCGAGATCTGACGGAAATGTTCCCTGTTGTGAAAGCGGCTCCTGGGTGAGCAGCGAGGGCCCCCCTGGCACGAGGCATCCTCATGTTCAGCTGCAGAACCAGAGGTCTGATGACTTTGTCGGNGGGGCAGCCACAATTTTCTGGGAAAACAAGGGCTCAACTATTTTTTTGTATTTTGGACTTAGGGTTTAATGCAACTTGATGTAGAAATCAAAAAACCCCAAACTTTTTAACATTATCCCCATATTCCCAAAGAAGTCTTGATCTTGTGATCTTATTTAAGAATAAATAAACTGTATTTTAGGAGATTACTGTCTCCAGAACACAAAATGAAATCTTCTGCTGGGGGATATCATTTCATGTCATGGTTGTCTTTGTTAGGCCAGGCTGGACAGGGCTTGGAGCACCCTGGGCTGGTGGAAGGTGTCCCTGCCCATGGCAGGGGTGGCACTGGGTGGGCTTTGAGGTCCCTCCCAACCCCAACCATTCCCTGGTTCTGTGATTCTCACGGTGTAAGGGGATCACCGCACAGACAAAAACAAGTCAAGTGCAGAAGGAAAACCTTCCTCCCTCCTGGGACAGCAGTGAAAGTGTTGCCCAGCAAGGCTGGTCCTTGGGGGTTCTGGGATACACCTGGAGGGAGCCCTTAGTAGCCAGGAGTGATGGTGGAGCTGGCCTTGTCCTTGTCTTCCTGTGTGTTTGGGTTCTCCAGGCTGCTGGTTCTCCCTGTTTGCCAGCTCCCCTCTCCCTCCAG
>NW_016690555.1:29495-32143 GCF_001604755.1 Lepidothrix coronata | reverse complement strand
GGGTCGGGCTCTGCTGCCATGTCCAAGGGAAGGGGGGAGAGAAAATGGCCTCAAACTGTATGTACCAGGGCAGGTTCAGATTGGAGATTAGAAATAATTTTCCCTATCAGAGTGGTCAGGCCTTGGAATAAGTGTCCCAGGGAGGTGGTGGAGTCCCTGTGTCTGGGAGTGTTCCAGAGGTGTCTGGATGTGGCCCTTGGAGACATGGATTAGGGGTGACTGTGGTGGTGCTGGGGTGCGACTGGATGATCCTGAAGGGCTCTGCCAGCCTTGATTCTGGGACCTTAATTTATGGCTTCATGGGCCTGGTGGGGTTTGTTGTTTTGTGCTGGACTTGGTACTTTGGTACTTTCAGCATTATGTTCTGCATGGAATGAATGAAAACAGGGAGTTCAAGTCATACAAACAGAGAATCCCAGGCTGGTTTGGCTTGGAAGGGACCTTAAAGCCCATCCAGTGCCACCCCCTGCCCTAGGTAGGGACACCTTCCACCAGCCCAGGTTGCTCCAAGCCCCCTCCAACCTGGCCTTGGACACTTCCAGGGATCCAGGGGCAGCCACAGCTTCTCTGGGCAACCTGGGCCAGGGCCTCCCCACTGAATTGTATCAGTGCCAGTGCAGCTGGAAACGAGGTGAGGAGGAGGAGGGGAAGGAGAAATGGTTTTGCCTGAGAAGCAGTGCAAATGTGGTGTATGGTGATAGTACTGCAGATGTGATACATGACGACAGCAGTGAAATTATGACACGTGGTGAGGGAATTTGGAGACCAAAATTTGGTCACTGTGCACTTGAACGTTTCAGTAATTATTTTTGTTCCTCTTCTTGCTTTAGAACCTTCTCCCCATTTACCGGCTCCAGAGGATGTGGAGATTTATTCCTATAACTTCCACAGTTTGCTGAGATGGTCTCCTGTTCCAGTGGAGACAGGCTCGGTGTTATACACAGTGCACTATAAAACGTGAGTAAACAGTTCTAAAATAGCTCATTTTGTCCTAATTCAGTAACACAATTGGTTTTAGAAACCTGAAAAGTGTAAATATGAATAAGCACAGAAACGAAAGCACATTTTTTATCCCAGATGCTTTTGTGTATCTCCAAAAGCAGCATCTGAGAGGCTGTGATATGTCCCCTGAGCTGAGGAAAGACTGGAGACGTGAAGAGCAGCCAGAAATGTTGGCCGGTTCCCTGCAGAATTTTAGTCTGATTCTCTCTGGTTAATTTTAATTTTCCCATTTAAATTTAATTTCCCCCGGGGAGATGGAGGTGCTGAGAGGGCCCTGGGGTTGTGCCCAGGTGAGAGCCGTGGGTTTGTAACGCGTTATCTCCTTACCAGAATCGTCTGGGTGGGAGGGACTGTTTGGGTGCTTGCACTGTTCTGCCGTGTTTATTTGTGCTTTTCTGGCGAAGCAGAGGGGCCTTTCCCGTGTGGAATGAGATGAACTGTACCCGGATCCCCCGGACCCAGTGTGGGTTCCCCCTGGAGATCCAGAAGCGGCGCTGGACGATCTTCCTGCGCGTGAGGGCTGAGCTGGGGCAGCTGCCCTCGGCCTGGGTGCAGGCAGGGCCCTTTGTGGCCGAGAGGGACAGTAAGTGCTGCCTTTGCTGTCACTGGCTCTGGCTCTGTCTCTCTCTCTCCAAGGAGATTTCTTTGAGAAAACTGTTCTGCATTTTCAGCTCTGTTGTGCAGAGCCAAGGTGAGAGGGTTGGAGGTGTTTGCCCCCAAAGACAACGAGGTCTCGCCGGGATTTGTCACTCCCTGGTTCTGCTGTGGTGGGTCAGGGCTGTCTCAGCAGGTGTCACGAGAGAAACATGGGTTTCCTGGGGTGGTTGAGCCTTCCCAGAGCCACAATATTCTTTTGTTGGGGAGTTTTCCACTTTCTCATTTCCCCCCTGAGCACTGCCCACGTGAACCCCTTGGATTTGGGGCAGTCTGAGGCAAACCCACCTGCTTCTGCTGAACAGATCCCTGTCCTGATAAATACCAATGGTCTGATAAATGTAAATTGTCCTCATAAATATGAATAGTCCTGACAAATATAAATTGTCCTGACTGCAGTGTGGAAGTGTCAAGGACACTTCTTAAATTATAGAATCCCAGACTGGTTTGGATTGAGAGGGACCTTAAAGCTCATCCAGTGCCACCCCCTGCCATGGGCAGGGACACCTTCCACTAGACCCTGCCAGGGGTGATTTTCTTGTCAGTAAGTACCACAGGCAGTACTTCATTTGTGTTTTTTATGATTTAGACCTCAAGAGTATTTCACAAAAGGAAATCATCATGTTTACCCTGAAGGTCAGATGGAGACATCAAAGCAAGGAGGGGGAAAGCAGTTATTTCTCTTCCAATCTATTGACTCAAAGGACTGTGGTTTTTAGGGAACATGGAATTTGTGGCAGGCTGATCAAAGGAAAAAAAATGCCCAGTAACTGCAGATGAACTTGGGTATTTTCTAGTTAATGTTTACTGAATTACCAGCTAGGTAAATATTGTAAATTTATTAAGTACATGAGGAAATGTTTTCCCTTTCTTGAGAAAAAGCTGTTGAAATTTATTATGTTTCCTGGGAGTGTCCAGGGAAGGGAATGGAGCTGGGAAGGGGCTGGAGCAGCAGGAGGGGCTGAGGGAGCTGGGGGGGCTCAGCCTGGAGA
>NW_016690555.1:27897-29374 GCF_001604755.1 Lepidothrix coronata | reverse complement strand
TCTGTGACTGAATTTTTGGACATCAGGACAAATTTCTTTACTGAAAGGGTGATTAAACCTTGGCAGGGGCTGCCCAGGGAGGTTTGGAGTGCCCAGCCCTGGAGGTGTCCCAGGAAGGCCTGGCCGTGGCACTCAGTGCTCTGGGCTGGGGGACAAGGTGGGGATGGGGCACAGGGGGGATCCATGGGCTGGGAGGGCTTTTCCAGCCTCAGTGATTCTGTGGAGCTGGAGCCAGTCCATGAGCTGTTGTGCATCCCAGGGGTTCAGTGCTCTCTCTGTGTTTGTTTCCAGCCACTCTGGGCCCCCCCAGGGTGAGCAGAGTGAGTGCCAGCTCTGACTCGCTGCTCCTCAGTGTCACCCCCCCTTTCTCGCCTGAACCCGGGGACAGTTTCCAGTATCGTGTGTTCTACTGGGAGAACACAACAAGGACCACGAAAAAGGTGAGAATTCCCTTATTTCCTTTGTTCCTCGTGCCTTGGAGGCTGGGATGTGAGTCAGTGGCTCTTGGCAGAACAACAACTGGAGGAAGAAAACGACTGTATTTTGTCTCTACCCGTGAATGTCACCACGGGGAGTCCTGGGAGGTTAATTTTGCCTTGACACAAGTACTGCTGCACTGCCAAACTTAAAAACCCATCTTCCTCTCCTCCATGTGGAACAAAGGCTAAATCCCAGTGCAGATCAGGGTAGAGAATCTGTGTCAAAGGTGCCTTTTGATTCCAGGGTTTGCTTAGGGAATGTGGAAAACTGGAATCTCCTTCCTCCTTTCCTGTGGTGGGAGCTGCAGGAGCAGCTGCTGGGGCCTGATGTGCCTGTTCCCAGGGCAGAGAAGGTTGTTGGAAACATGCTGGGATGAGCTGGCCCTGTTCATCCTGAGACTTGGTGTTGGTCCTGTCCTGTGCTCCTGCTGCTGCCTGGGGCCTTGGGAATTGTGTTGTGCACAGGCCAGTGTTGCAGGGGAGGTATTAAGTTAAAAAAAAAAGGAAGAAGAAGCTTCCAAATTACATAATTCTAAAGTCAAATATTTAAAAAACAGAAGCAGAAAAATATTAATTTATTTAAGAAAAATATTAACATTTAAAAAACCCTTTTGCTTCAGAGGCCTTAGTAAGTCACCTCCCTTTCCTTCCTGTCTTGCACCAAATGTGTGTTTTTCTGACACTCACACAATACCTTCATTTGAGAGGCAGGAAAGAAGTGGGGAAGGCTCTACTCAGGGTTTAATTTTTCCCTGCCCCCCCTATATTTTGCTCTTTGCCTGAGCTGCTGCATCAAAACATCCAGGAAAGCTGGAATATATTTCACTGCCTCTCTTGTGTGGGAAAGCTGAGTGATGGGAAAAAAAAAAAATCTGGGTTTTTTGAATGGGAAACTTAAATGGGGGAGGGATATTTGTGTTGGGAACAAGGCTGGTTTTACAGTAACACCTTTTTTTTTTTTTTTTTTGTCTTTTAAACAGGAACAAGAGACACACAAT
>NW_016690555.1:24728-27022 GCF_001604755.1 Lepidothrix coronata | reverse complement strand
CTGGAAGTGTCCCAGGCCAGGTTGGACGGGGCTTGGAGCACCCTGGGCTGGTGGAAGGTGTCCCTGCCCATGGCAGGGGTGGGATAAGACGATCCTTAAGGTCCCTCCCAACCCAAACCATTCCATGATTCCAGAAATATGAACCTGCCATAGGTATATGGATTTTTTTTCTGCTTTTCCAGAGGCAACCAGAGCTGGATTCATCACCCTGCTGTGTCTCTCGGGGTTAGTCCTTATAAATCTGGCTACAGCTGGTTTGCTGCTCCTGTGGAAACACCACAAGAAAATCAAACAGTCGTTTCAGCCACCTTTGAAAATCCCCTCACACTTCGAAGAGGTACGTGCAGAGGGTTTGTGTTTCTCCTGCAAAAGAGGGAAGAGGAACCAGGGCAGTTGTTGCCCAACAGGAATAAACAACTGTTGTCTCGGGGTGACTTGTCTGATGCTGATCTCCCACCTCATTCCTCTGTTACTGAGCTGGATGATATTTTACTGTGTGCTGAGACACAAACTCTGCTGGGCTTTCCTGTAAAACCCCGAGGATGACTCTGACCCGGGTTCCTGTTCCCCTTTTTTGGCTCGTCTCGGCCCTCAGGCCCCAAACTGGGGCTCTCTTGGAGCTTTTCCTCTGTTTCCTGTAGTGGGGGGTTGACCTTGGCTGGGCACCAGGTGCCCACCCAGCCGCTCTGTCCCTCCCCAGCCGGACAGGGGAGAGAGTAAGGTGGAAAACAACTCGTGGGTCGGGAGAAGGCAGTTTATTTGAAGCAAAAAGTAAAGCTGAGCTCGTGTGTGCAGAAGCCAAAGAGAACAGGGTTTGTTCTCTGCTCCCATGAGCAGCCGTGGGCGGCACTGCCGGGAAGCAGGGCCTGGGAACATGGATGGATCCTCAGCAGGAGACACTGGAGACAGTGAATGCCCCCCTCCTGCTCCTGCCTCAGCTCTTACATCTGAGCTGAGCTCACGTGCTCTGGAATATGGAATGCAGCAGACCCATCGTCCCTTTCCTCCTCCTGGCCTCCAATCCTGTTCCTGCTCAGAGTACTCACTGTCTGACCCCTGCCATGCCAGACCAGAGGTCCCCTCAGCAGGATCAGAGCAGTTGATTTCAGTCCTGTTACATCTGAGAGGTCGCTGTTTTCTTTCTTGGGTCTCTATGGCAACTCCATGGGCAGCTTTCCTGGGTGACCCCTTCTTAACAGTTCCCTTCCCTCTTAATTCCTGTGCTGGGGCTTCCAGCTCAGAGGTGGGTTCCCCATCCCACTTCTTCATGGCTTCCCCCTGGTCACACAGAAAGAACCAGAGTTCACCACATGGCCCGAGCTCGGGGCTTCCTTTCCCTCTGCCCGGGGCAGGAGGGGACTGATCTCTTGGGCTGCCCCTGGGAAATGAGGTGCTGGCCCGTGGGAGTGAGGAGGTGCCCAGAGTTTCTTCTGCATCTCGAAGCCAGGAGGACAGCACCTAGAGTTCCTGGATCCATCTTTGGGTAATACACTGGTACCAGGCTGTTAGAATGTGACACAGGGGCACTTTGAACCGCCTTCCTCCACGTGGCCACCGTGCAAGGAACATCCTCTGGCTCTTTGGGGGTGTCATCCCTTCTTAGGCTACTAGAGATGATTTCCAGCACTGCTGATTCTCTCAAGCACTGGACACCTTCATCTGCAGTGGCCCCACTTTCCTGGGGAGCTCCTTAGATCTTCCTTGAATGGATACCTTTCCCTCATGCTTGGGAGGAGCCATCTCCGAGACTGCAAATTGTTCTCTGCTTTCCAATTCCTCTTTCAATTTGACTGTCTCTGGCCAGGGATCCCAGCTGGGCTTTGTGACCTTCCAGTAGTTGACCATCAGCCCCGTTGTCCCAGCATGGAAGCAGCCAGGCAGGAATTGCTCACCGGGCTGGCAGCTGGAATCTTTCTGCCAGTCCCGGAGTTCTGAGGGGGTCAGAGACTGGGAAACCTTGGTTTGCTGTGGGATTTGTCTGACTTCCTTTGGTGAAGGACCAGCTTTCTTATCTGTCCCCTCCTTCTACTCCTTCTCCTTCCTCTTCCTCCTCTTCCTGCCTTGCCAAACCCTGCTGTGGCCCTGTCCCTTGCCTTATCCATTTCTTCCTTTTCACTGCTGGTCAATGACTGTAGTTGTGGTTTGGGTCCTGTCTCATCCCTGTGCCCTCAGTTTGGGTCCTGTCTCATCCCTGTGCCCTCAGTTTGGGTCCTGTCTCATCCCTGTGCCCTCAGTTTGGGTCCTGTCTCATCCCTGTGCCCTCAGTTTGGGTCCTGTCTCATCCCTGGTTCCTC
>NW_016690555.1:19825-22227 GCF_001604755.1 Lepidothrix coronata | reverse complement strand
AAAAAAAAAAAAATAAAAATCCCTGTATATGTATCAAATAGTCTCCTGGTACACGTTATGAACAGAGTAAAAAAATCCTTGTATTAAACCAGTAAATCAAATCCTTGTACAATATATTGAAATAGGAAATCAAGTCCTTGGAAGTGTATTAAATAGTAAAATATCCCTGTGCAGGGGATTAAAATAGCGGGGGGAAAAAAAGAAATTAAGGAAAATAAGGCAGTGGGCTGAACTTTTAGAATGTGTGTTTCCACCAGGCCTCTCCCGAAGCCCAGGGGTACAAAATTCCCGGGAATTCCAGGCAGTTCCTGCAGTTTCCAGGAACATCCCGGGATTCCTCCTTTCCCAGCAGGATCTGAGCTCTCAGGGCCCGAGTTACAGGGAGCCCAAAAGCCAGGCTGGGGTTCATTTCTGTCTGGAATTGGCTGAAATGGAGGTTTTTGGGGGGGTTTTTGTTTTTAACACACCTGGAAAAATCATCCCCTTGTTCCTCAGCCTTGGTGGGAGTGCAGAGACCGTGGAGCTCCATCGAAATCCATGTTCATTTTCATTATTACCCTTTATTTGATTATTATCTTTTATTTGATTCCCAGCCCTGGGAAGCCTGATGTGGGAGGGAAGGGGAGCAGAGAGGAGTCGAAGCAGGAGAGGGAAGTCCCCAGGGATTTGTGGGGACAGGAGAAGGTGCAGCTGTGCCTGACCTGGACCAAACCAGGGCCTTGGAGCTCATTTCCCCATCAGGCCCTCGCTGGATTCCTGCAGCTGGAGGTTCTTAACTCAGAGGGATTGGCCAAATTTTATTTAAAAAGCCCCCAAAACACCCAGCCAGGACCTGCAGCTGCTTTAACTCACTCGAAGGGATGTTTGTGTGATTGGTTTTATTTTCCTCCCCCCCAGAAATAAGGTATTTTTAACTCGTTCAGTGTAGTGTAAGGAAGTCCAGGATGGAACATTCCCGTAGCTGTGGATTCTGGCACGAAGCAACCTGTTGTCTCTGGAATTTCTTAGGGACAGGGATCTGAACTGTTGTTTTCTGGATTTTTGCAGTTCCTCAGGGACCCTGGCATGCCTGGCTTGGAGGAGCTGGACAATTCCCCGGAGGATGAGCCCCAGGCTCTTGTGGCTGGAGAAGGAATCCAAGCCTGGAGCAGCAGCCCAGGGTGACAGCTCTTCATTCAACACCCCCAGGGACAGGGAAACCACAGAAGAGCCACCCACTGAGTGTCCCCTGGCCCAGGGTTCCAGCAGCTGCTCCCAGGGCGTGGCTGCTGCCGGGACAATCCTGAGCAAAATATGGACCCTGGGATGTGTCTCAGGGGCTTCTCCTGAGCTCCCCCAGCACCTCGTTCTGCCAGAGACACTGAAAAGGAGGAACACGGAAGGGAAACGAACACTAAACTCCAAAAATGGTTAAATTCCCACCCCAGGTTGGAATACAGCTTTGAGGAATAGCAGCACTTTACAGGAGGGTGTAGGAGAACATGGGATTTTTCAGGGAGTAAATCATTGCAATGTAAATTCCTTTTATAGCTGATTTTCTTTTGTTGGCAATAATACTCTTGTTATATCCACCCCACTCTGCTTCTCTGAATCATTTTCAGCACATGGCAAACTAAAAAGAAATTTGTTAGTCCTTCCCTCTCCCCAGGATGAAGCTGTGCCACAAACTCCTCCCAGAGAGGCCTCCTCCCATCTGCTTCCTCACAGCCACACCAGTGCCCTGCACAGCCAAACAGACTTGAAAATAACATTTAAACCACGTATCAGTCATTGTCAGACACTAAAACCTCTTGTTCACCACCAGCAAATGGAAAGTTGGCTGAGAGGGATGTTTTGAGTGCCCTAAAGCAGAAGAGCCCACGTTCAGCCTCCTGTGGGGTCTGGAAGGTGTCCAATAAAGCACAGAGAACAAGTGAACCACTTCTGCACTAAAAAGATGGGGTTTAATTGATGATTTTTCCTGGGTTTGATACAAATTGTGTAAAAGAAAGGAAAGAAAGGGGCTTGTCTGTTTGCAGGTGACTCCCGGGAGCGGCCTGGGCCCTGTCAGAGCTGGGGGTAACTGAGGTGAGGCCCTTCCAGCCTTTCCAGGGACACTCCAGGCCAGCAGAGGCCAAAAGCTAAATGAGGTTAGTTTGCCTTGTAGAACTAATCTAATCCCCTGGGATTAGGCAACCTGCTGGCACAGGGGAGTTCTGTGAGGGCTGAGTCACGTTTCATGGCTGGAGGATTGTTTGAGCTGCAGAATATCTGCTTTGAACCACCCCCTTCTCTGGGCTGGGCTGGGCACAGATGGGGAACCACAGCTCACAGCAGCAACCACCTCGTGCACAACAGAGGGCACAACTGTAAAAACATCTCCTGGGAATATACATATATATATATATATATATATATATATA
>NW_016690555.1:12004-19447 GCF_001604755.1 Lepidothrix coronata | reverse complement strand
CCAGGGCCTCCCCACCTCACAGGGAGGAATTCCTTCCCAATATCCCATCTGACCCTGCCTTCCCTTCCCCAGGTGAACACCTCCCGCTCTCCCAGCCTGTCTTGCCTTGTTGAAGTTCCAGTTTCAGGTACAAGATCCAGTCACTGGGATTAGTTTCAGGCCACACTCATTTCTCACCTTGTAAAAACCCAACAAACATTCTCAAGCTCCTGTACGAGAAACCCAACAGAGCTGCAAACCAAAGCCTGGTTGTGCTTCCTCCCTGGTGCCAACCTTGTGTACAGGCCAGTCCTCCTCGGGCTCCTGCACATCAGCTGTGAACCCACTGGAGGGAGAAGACAAGCTCACCTTTCCTGCAGTTTTCTGACATTGCAACCACCAGCCACGTCCTGCACAGGCTGGGAGTGACCCCAGTGACCCCTCGTGTCCCTCCAGCTGGTGGCACAACGGCAGCTCCAGGGTTTGCTGCAGGTCCTGGCAGCTGGGGAGATTCCCACAGGGAGCAGGTGGATCCCTGGCAGTTCCACACACCAAGCACAGCCCTTACACTCAGCAGTTTGGTACCACTGGGGCAGAACTTGTTACAGGGAAACAAAAAGCTTTGAGACACAGGGGAGAGTCAAATGCCTTAAAACCCACAGAGAACTCGTGAGAGAAGGAGTCACCAACAGCAAATGAATACACAAGATCAGCCCAAGGCTATAAAACATCCTCTTCCTCCCTTCTGTGCACTCCAGACAGAAGAAACTGGATTTCAAATAATGGAAATGTGAGATAAGCACATTTTAACTGGGACAAAGGGCAGCCCCAAAGCTGGCACATTTTAAGTGGGGCAAAGGACAGCCCCAAAGCTGGCACATTTTAACTGGGACAAAGGACAGCCCTACAGCTGGCAATTATTTCAAGGTCAGACCGTGAACAGCAAATAAATCCATACCCCCATTCACCTTTTAGGTGAATTCATTCACCTGAACATTCACCTTTTAGATACAGAAGGGGAAAAGTGCAGGAAAACTGTTCATTTATGAGCAAAAAGCTTCCCCTGGAGAAAACAACACCTGTGTGATTTCACAGAATCATAGAACCATTTGAAAGCTGTTGGTCTGACACTCAGTTCTTCTTTATATTCCTGAAGTAGGACTGGCAGCAGTTTGTTGGAGTTTTTTATTCTAATATCAGGAAATACATTAAATACCAATTGGTATCTCTTACACTGAGCAGCATGAAATTAATTCCAAGGACTGTGGTGCCAGCAAATGTCCTTTGTGCCAGAGCCATCACAGGTCAGGAGGAGTTTGATTGCCATGCAGAACCTGCCGAGTGTAGGGACCTGCTTAAAAACCATAACCTTTTACAAAAAAAAAAACAAAAACAAAAAAGAAAGCTACTTTATATTCACCTGAACAATAATATAAAATCTTAAAATCAGCTCTTATCCCAGCACAGCCCCTGCTCCAGGGATGGGCTTTGTCCACTGACAGTTCACTGAAGCCTCAGACACGGGGGGAGGTTTGGAGGATGAAATGATGGAAAGCCTTGGGTGGAAGGAAGAAGGCTGAAGATTCCAGCAGGAAAGCCTGGCAGGCTGCCATTCCCTTTGGAAGAGATCCAGTCCTATGTACATATTCACAAGTGTGTCCTGGGAGAAGAGGAGCTTCTTACAGAGCCTGGGATTTGTCTCAGTCCAGGGTTTGGAAAGCAAACCAAGAACAAAGAACTGTAAATTATCTACATACAGAGAACCACGTGGTAACTATGGACCAGCCCAGGGGGAGCTCAGCCCCACAGCTCTTCTGTCCTTCCAAACTTGTAGATCAGAGTACTGAGGGGGAAAAATAAAAGGAATAAAAATCAGACCATACATAAGGCAGTTTGTTTAACAGTGTTCTTGACTCTTATTCTGTAAATCAACAGCCCTGAATTTGCATTCCAGCCAGTGGCTGTGTTTTGTTTCCCGTGCATGGCTGAAGCTTTGGGAGCCAGCTGAAGCTCAAACAAAAAATAACCACTTTCACAGCCCTTCTGAAGGGAAAAACTGGTATTTATGGGATTCTAGGAGATTTAGGAAGTGCTGTTTCCTGCAGGAGCATCCCTAATTTCCCAGCCAGGGCATTGCTCCAGAGCCCACTGATCTCATTCCCTGCAAAGCATTTGATGTGGGACTGGAAGGAAAAGGGTCAGCACAGGAATTTTTAAAAAAAGGAGGTGAGGTGAAATTTTTCAGTGACTGATCTTGGAACTGACACTATTTAATGCTTTCAGTGTCTTTTATTAGTGAGATCCCTGGATTGCAGAATGCATTCTACACCTAAAGAGCTATTACAGATACCAACTCAGTTCAAAGTGTTATATGAGAAACCCAACAATATGAGCTGAAATAAACCCAGTGTGCTGTCACAAAACACAGCAGCACGCTCTCACGAAATGGAATTATCACTCTTTATAACTGCAAGCTCAGCCACTGGAAGGAAATACAGGGAATATCAACTCTCAGATAACTGAGCCATCGGTGTGAAATAGTCTGGAAAGGGGCAATTGAATCTCCCACCTGGTTCTGCTGGGACAGATGCCAAGGTATTTGTAGCACAGAGCTAAAAGCATCACTGCCATGATCCAAAGACACTGGCAATGTCTCAGCCAGAACACTGGCTGGATCCACATTCCAGAGCTGTAAATTCAGGGAGAGCAGAGAGAGCTGCACTAACAGGAGCCCGAGGGGAAGCAAGAGCCTCTCATGGGCTGGGAAGGGGCAAATCAAACCTCATTTTTAAGCTCTGGGGCAAAGGGAGTAGGAAAAAGAACCCTTTTTCCAGGAGTCTCAATGTATGGAAGCAGGTGAGTCCCTCTGGAAGGAGGGAAGTTTGCCCAGGTAACTTACCTGAAAAATATTAATGCATTTTGGAAAAACACTGCTAAGCCAGGGTACACATTAGTGTCTGCAAAGGAAGGAACAAAGGGAAAACATTGAGTCCTTCAGCACTGGGAGGGGTGTCCAACACACAGCTCAGGGTCTCTGACTCAAACCTGGGTGCTGGGGCTGGGATCTTGTCAGACACCACCCACACCTCCACCCTTTGGGACCTCCTGCCAAAAGCTGGCAGGAAAAGCACTTTTCCAGAGGTGAACAGAACCCAACTCACTTTGTGTGACATATGCTCCAAAGAGAATCCACATGGAAGCAATGAGGGATCCAAACATCAGCATGAAGCCGATGAAGAGCCAGATCCGAGCACCTGCAGGGAAGATCAAAACCTCTGAGAACATGGGGGTCGTTATCCATGTTATCCCTGGGGACAGGCAATCCAGCTGCTCTGGGATGATGGTTAAACCCTGGATCAGGGACAAAACAACCCACCTGCTCACTCACGGGAAAGGAAAAATATTCTCTTTTTCTCTTGAGCTGGTTCATGAATGACACAAAAGAGCATCACAGGCCAGTTCAACCATCAGTAAATCCCAGATTTCCACTGAGGCATTTACAAATCCCATGGAAAAGGCTGCTGGGATCCACATGGGAAACAGGACAGGAATTATGAAGGGAAGCAGAGGGGACAGCAGGCCCATGGACACCACACAGGGGGTGACACAGAGGGAGTCTGGGACACATTCCTAAGGAATGTCTGCTCCAGAGCCCACCCCAGGGCAGGGATTTAGTTCTCCCAGCAGCCACCCAGGATTTGCAGAGGAAAGTTTAAGAAGCCAAGATATCCAGCAGCTGAATTTTTCCAAGTTCACCTTTTTAATAAAGACAGACCTTATCTCCAAGGGTTGATTCTGTAAAGAAATTAATTCACAGAATTCTCTCCTAACTCCTCGTCTTCACATTATTTCTTTCACCACAAGTTGGAAAAAACCCCAACACAGAAATAACCAGTCCTTCAACTCAGTGGGACTTTTAGAGTTCATTTACCTGTTCTTCCTAAGCATCCATCACTGTAGCTGTCTCCTCTCACCTGTGCATTGGATACAGCATTTATCCTAGGAACAAAAACAGCAGATGCAATTCAGATTATTAGAAAAATCATATTAAAGTTATAAGTTACAAATTCTGGAAAAAAATTCCTTGGCATTCTGTACAGTCACAAACCCAAATTCCTCCTTTTTTCTTGCCAATATTGGGTGATTCAATAAAAGTTGTTACTTCTCTTTCAAGCTTCCAGATTTACATCTCCATGACAAGGGCCAGACCATCACCTCTCCCATCTGAGGAAGTTTTGGGCAAGGAACAGGCACAAAATTGTTTCAAAATAGGGGGGGAAATGCAGTCAAATGTTTTATATTGAGGTACTGAGTTAAGTATTGGGCTCCCCATTCCTGGAAGTGTCCAAGGCCAGGTTGGACGGGGTTTGGAGCACCCTGGGCTGGTGGAAGGTGTCCCTGCCCAGGATAGGGGGTGGCACTGGATGGGCTTTGAGGTCCCTCCCAACCCAAACCTCTCCATGATCCTATGATTTGTCCATACTGGACACTTGTCCTGTAACACCTGGGCTGGACAGCTCGAGCTGAGTTGCTCAGAACCCCCCTGCCCCACTCACATGAAGAAGGCCAGCGTGGAGAAGACCCCACAGGTGTGGAAGGCGTGGTTGAGCTGCTCCGGCTTGGGATAAACCACGGCGGCGTCGATCATGATCCACCAGCCTGTGAAAAACTGGGAGCAAAACACAGCCCTGTGAGCAACCTGGCAGGGGGAGAAACCAGGGCCAGGCTTCAGGGACAGCACTGGGTTGATTGGGTTTTAACGAGCACAAACTCTTCTGGAAAGACACTGAGTTGGACTCTAAAAGTGCCTGATGGACAAGTCCTGCACAAACCTCAATGTTCCCAGTTCTGGAGGAGTGTTTGGGAATTGGTCACATTTCTAATCAAATTAAATATCAGGGTATGGATAACTTTATGCCCAGAGAAGCTGTGGCTGCCCCTGGATCCCTGGGAGTGTCCAAGGCCAGGTTGGACGGGGCTTGGAGCAACCTGGGCTGGTGGAAGGTGTCCCTGCCCAGGGCAGGGGTGGCACTGGGTGGGCTTTGAGGTCCCTCCCGACCCAAACCTTCCCTGGTTCTATGAACTTCCCTGTGCAGCCTTAGGAAGGAGAATCCTCTAACCACAGATGAGGTACAGATGATGCAGAACAGAGGTGTTCTAACTGATCTAATTATGCAGAAAATCCAGGAGGAATTTTTTTTTAAAGGGGGGCAGAAATGGTTCATCATCAGCAACGTCACAGGACTCATAAGAACGCTGCTGACAATCCCACAAGACTTTAAGGAATCACAGAATGGCACTTCACAGAATCCCACAACATGCTGAGCTGGAAGGGACCCACAAGGATCATCCAGTCCAACCCTCAGCCCTGCACAGGCCCATCCCCAAGAGTCACCCCCTGTGCCCCAGAGGATCAGCCAAACCCTCCTGGAGCTCTGGCAGCCTTGGGGCTGTGCCCACTGCCCTGGGGAGCCTGGGCAGTGCCCAACCAGCCTCTGGGGGAAGAACCTTTGCCTGAGATCCAACCTGAGCCTGCCCTGACACAGCTCCAGCCATTCCCTGGGTGCTGTCCCTGGTCCCCCCAGAGCAGAGCTCAGTCCCTGCCCCTCCTCTGCCCCTGCCCAGGCACTTGGAACTGCACTGAGGTCTCCCCTCAGTCTCCTCTTCTCCAGCTGAACACACCCAGTGCCCTCAGTGCCCTCCCACGGCTCCAAACCAAGGCCCTTCCCCACCTCCTTGGACACTCTTGAGGGGCAGTTCAGGGGGACCCTCCCCAAAGGTGAAGCCAAACTGCAGCTCCCTGTGGTGGTGCCCCAGGTGCCCCCAGCCCCGTGGCAGCCCCGTGGCAGCCCCAGCTCACCAGCACCCCGGCCACGATGGAGGCCACGGCGTTCCTGCGCTCGCTCCAGTCGATGCACTCGCACTCCGGCCAGCGGAAGTTGTCCAGGAATCCTGCCATGGCCTCCCAGCTCACACTGCCCTGCTGCTCTGGGACCTGCACATCAATCTTTCCATGAACAGCCGTGGCCCAGGCACCTGGAAGGCAGACAAACACAAATCAGTAACATCTGGAGATGGACAACTCTCCCGAGCGGCTTTTACAGTCTTTGACAGGGTTAAGTATTTCACACAGAACCTTCCAGTGGAAGGTTCCCTGACCATGGGTTGAGACGATTTTAAGGTCCCCCCCAACCTGAACCATTCCATGATAAACTCTATGGATGCTTTACTGAGGTATCTTTTAAAAACAACCCACCTCCAACAGAATTACAATAGAAAATCATCACACGACCCAAAAACTTTAAGACTTAAAGTCATGTCAAGGATTCTGGATTAGACACCAACGTTTCCAGTCTCTGAATTAGCAGATAATACAACACAGTGCCTTTCTAACACAGGGAAAAAGAAACCAACTCAGCAAATCAACTGATACCAAGGGTAAGGAAGGTCTTGCTGCAGAGAGAGAAGGTCACAGAGAACTTTAAATATGGGAAGAGGAAAGCAAAGTTAATTAACTGATTCACAGCTACTTCAGCACCATTCTATTTGGGTTTAGTATTGCCAACCTCCATAATTCATTTCCAGCCACTTGTTAAAGACTAACAACAAATGTCCTTCAGGATTATGTTACAGCACAGACTGATGGCGACCATATTTCTGGCTAATGTCAACAATCAGAAATTCTACACTAGGAAGAGGAATAAAAATGAATAAATAAAGAGTTTGACTACATTACAAACACGGGTCACCTCCTGTGAATAAGATCAAAACGTCTGTCCTCCTGTACCCAGCCCCAGAAAGCCACAGTTGTGATGTCACTTTAAACACCAAAATCACTCAGTTCCAACATTATTTTTCGTTTGTGCAGTATCTGGGCTCAGCCATCTGGCCCTTCCTTGTTTTCAAATAGCTCCATCTGGGCTCTGTTTGTCCCTCCTCAGAGCGTGGATGTGTCTGTGCCCTTCCCCTCACCCAGGCTGGATGACTTAGGAAAGAACTCTTCTCACTGGGACAGAATGGCTCCAACTCCAGAGACACTGAACTACATAAAAACCAGCCCTTCCTTTCTGTGATTTAAAGGAGACACATTGTTTGGTTTGGCAGCTACAAGGGATATAATGTTGATGTAATTAAGCCAACTTCCAATCCACAGAGTGACTCACGTTTATCCCAGTAAAGCCCTTCCCACTGTGCACAGTCAGTGCTGAGCAATGTTCTGGGGACACCACACTCTGCACAGCCCCTGCCCTGGTCACTGAGGGCTTCCTGAACACCACTGACAAACACCACACTCTGCACAGCCCCTGCCCTGATCACTGAGGGCTTCCTGAGCATCACTGACAAACACCACACTCTGCACAGCCCCTGCCCTGGTCACTGAGGGCTTCCTGAACATCACTGACAAACACCACACTCTGCACAGCCCCTGCCCTGGTCACTGAGGGCTTCCTGAGCATCACTGAC
>NW_016690555.1:6899-9757 GCF_001604755.1 Lepidothrix coronata | reverse complement strand
GGGGGGGGGGGGGGGGGAGCGGCTGGGAAGGCCGGGGAGGGGCAGACCCGGGGGGCGGGGGGGGGGGGGGGCCATGACGGGGAGGGGGGCGGGGCCTGACGGGAAAGGCGGGAGTGCGCCGGGCCCGCCCCCTTCTCTCTCTCTCTCTCCCGCTCCCGCTCCCATTCCCGCTCCCCTTCCCAATCCCACTCCCATTCCCAACCCCGCTCCCGTTCCCGTTCCCCCTCGCCCCGACCCCCCGTACCCGCTCCTGGGCGCGACTCTTCCGCCCGCGGCCGCGGAGCCCTGTGAGTGACGCGCCCGCCCGCCAATCAGAAGCGAGCGCCACGCGTCAGCCGGGGCTGGGTGAGAACGGAGCGCCGCGATTGGTCAATGCGGCGGTGAGCCCCGCCCCTCTCCCCGAGGGCGGGGCGGGAAGGGGCGGGCCCGGCGCGCTCCCGCCTTTCCCGTCAGGCCCCGCCCCCTTCCCCGTCATGGCCGCCCCCCCTCACGGCCCCTCAGAGCCCACAGACCTCCCACACGGCCCGAAATAACCCCCGCCCTCCTCCACGCCCCCAAAAGCGCCAACATTAATATTTTCGAGCAGTTCCCGTGTCGGAATAGATAAAACTTCACCCCCAAAATGCCGCTGCGCCTCAGCCCCGTGACTGGTTTAATAAAAGCAAACGGAATTAATGAGCAGTTCGTAGGATTAAAGAATCGTGGAATGGTTTGGGTTGGGAGGGACAGGCAAAAGGGGAGTCACAAAAATATCAATAAACTAACCGAGGAACATATTCCATCCAAAACCACGAAACAAATACGTGACAGAAAATGGATGTTCAATAAAAGCCCTGTGAGAAGGAAAGGAAACGAACTGGATCGAAGTCAACAGAGGGGATGTTGAAGATGAGAGGGGACATCTCACAGACACTGAATTTAAAGAATCATGGAATGGTTTGGGTTGGGAGGGACCTCAAAGCCCATCCAGTGCCACCCCTGCCATGGGCAGGGACACCTTCCACCAGCCCAGGTTGCTCCAAGCCCCGTCCAACCTGGCCTTGGACACTCCCAGGGATGGGGCATCATAAAGAATGCAAATATAAATAATATCAACCTGTGCCAGCGCCGTAGGAGGCACAAAGTAAGAAAAGGGGCAGTGTGAGAAAGGCCCAGAGAGATGACAAGACAAGCTGTGGACCCACGAAATGCCACTGAAATCCCACTAAATCCTACTTTAAGTTGTACTCAAAGCCCTCCTCTTCCAGCTCCCCTCCTTTTTTTTCCTTCTAGCTATATGTATGGACTGTGTTCCATCAAGTCTGCAGACACCACACACCCCTGTTCCCTCAGAGGGGCAGTTTCTCACACTAAAAATAAAGATTCACCACTTGTCTTTTTCTCTTGCAAGATTCCCTGCTCTTGCTTCTCCTTTTACTCCTTCTTCTTGGAGCCTTCTCTGTATCTCCACATTCATCCTGAGATGTAATTAATCTGAAACAAAGGGATCCTCAGCAGGCCTTGACATTTACAATGTCTACAGAACAGAAGAATTTCTTCCCAAAATCGAATCTAAAGCTCTCTTTCAGTTTTAAACCATTTCCCCTTGTCCTCTCACTTCCTTTCCTTGGAAAGCACTGACATGGATAATTAGCTCACTAACAGTGCTTGAAAGAGCCATCAGATTGTTGGGCAAGAAAGAAATTCTTCACCCTGAGAAAAACGGATACTTCTATTAATATATCTTATATATCTTACACAAACCATCATTATCTTCATATTAAGATATCACCTAGTGAAGCCTTTCAAACCACAAGCTGTAAGGTCACTGAACCAACACGTGGACGTTCTGGGAACAGTCAATATGTCTGGTTCTGGAAATAGCAGTGATTTCACCCTTTTGAGGTCAATGATAAAATAACATTTATCAAATTCAAATTCACAGTCTGTGGCAGCTCGAAAAATTCCTTCTGAAGGCTGTTCTTTCCTAGCTTTTTCTTCCACAGCAGTTGGTATTCCTTGTTCTAGAAGGATTTACTAAATACTTGTTCTAGCAGGATTTACTAAACACTGCTCTGAAGATTTTGTGAGCTCAGAGCAACAAAATTATAGACCAGCCCTGCACAAATGTACTCCTCCACACACCTGGGGAAAACAGAAATGTAAATTATTTTTCCATCATCATCGTAAATGTCGAAGAAGTGGATTTTTGTGCCTGGCAGTTTTGATGACAACAGTGTCAGGCTGATTTAAAGTGCTGGAGTCAGGTCACACCTACTCCATTTAAACCTGAGGAGTCTGAATAAGAACATAAAAATCCCCCACTCTGCTGATTCATCCATTACAGCAGCTTCAATATTGAAACTGCTGATGCTTCACTTCATCAAGAGCCAAACTGTTTTCCAGCAGGGCTGCATTTGCTGCAAACTCATTTCTGTTTTATCTTGTGCAATGAATTCGATTTGCTCTTTAAATCTCCCACTGGAGTGCTTTAAACAGTAATTCAGATCCAATTCCTGCAGATCATAATGAAAAGCTAAATGCAATCTTTTAAAGAATGTTATGTCAAAGGACTTCCAGAAAAGTATGTTTAATTTACAGTTTTCATTCTAAACAAAAATAAAGTATTCAAATAAACAGACATTCGATCACACAACTGTTGGAGCCAGGCTGGGAGAGCTGAGGGGGCTCAGCCCAGAAAAGAGAAGGCTCCAGGGAGACCTCAGAGTCCCTTCCAGGGCCTAAAGGGGCTCCAGGAGAGCTGGAGAGGGACTGGGGACAAGGGATGGAGGGACAGGAAAAGCAGGAATGGCTTCCCACTGCCACAGGATATTGGGAAAGAATTCTTCCCTGTGAGGGTGGGGAGGCCCTGGCACAGG
>NW_016690555.1:0-5908 GCF_001604755.1 Lepidothrix coronata | reverse complement strand
AATTAGTATTAAATTACTTCAGTGTAAAGTTTAACCACTTAAACAGAGAATACTTCCACCCAAACCTTTTACCATCTTCCCCTTGGCTCTCCTTCGTGTCTGGATGAGAAGCCTTTTCCACCAGAGCCTCGTAAGTCTTTTGTGCTCGAACAATTTCCTTCTCTGGGCTGAAATGCACCATCTGCCTGCTCAGAATGGGCACGACCAGATTGAAGTTGTCAACTCTCTTGTTTAGTTTCCTGATGTCTTCCACGAACTGCTCGCAGATCCGACTCCACTGCTTCTGCTCCAGCGGTGTCATGGGCTCTCCCAGCTTCCTCCTCGAGGCCACCACGCTCTTCCTCAGCCCCTCGATGGTCTCCCGGATCTCCTTCTGCAGCAGGATCCACTCGGGCTGGTACCCGTTGTCAATCAGGATCCTGTTGAGGTTGTGGGTCATGGGGTCGATGTGGGGACAGTCCGAGAATTTCTGCAGAGGTTTTCCTTTGCCCCTGAGGTTGTCGAAGTCTCCTTTGGCCATGGATTCCTGGATGAGGTCCTCCACCAGCCGTTCCACCGCTTGGGTTATCTTCACCTTCTTGCTCTCCCTCACATCCTTGGCTCTCATCAGGTCAGTCTCGGGGTAGCTGCTCCCGAGCCTGTGCTGCTGGTACTCCAACACCTGCTCCGTGGCGCGGTCCACTCGGAACTGCATGTACTGCTTCTCCCTCTGGCTCGGCGTTCCGATGCCGACGCCTTCAAAACTCAAGTAGTGCCTGTGCTGTAGGGACTTGGATTTGAACTGGTCTTCCTCCTCTTCGCTGTCCTCGCCGGGTTTCTGCTTGGCTGCCACGTCGTTGAGCACGACCCTGTAGGCCTCCTCCACCCTGATGAAGGCGGCGGGGTCGGCCGCGCTGGAGCTGCTGTCGGGGTGGTACTTTTTGGCGAGGGTTCGGTAGGAGTTCCTGACCTCATCGAGGGAACATCCCTCCTCAAGCTCCAGGATTTTGTAAGAGTCCCTGACGTCGCCTTTGGGTTTGTAACCCGACAACATCCTGCAGAGAAACGGCTTCAGCTTCCTTGGGATCACGGCTCCCTGTCCCAGGAAACGGTGCCCCATGGTGTTGGTCAGCATGGCACAGAGACAGCGGGGATTTCTTCAGGTGCAGCTACATTACAAACAGCCTACAAACACATTTGTGTTTGAACTGTGTTAAATATGCTTTTTTAAAGAACTCCCAGGATTTATGTCTTATCTTTATGGTATCATAGAATCATGGAATCACAGGAGGACTTGGGTTGGAAAGGGCCTTAAAAATCATCTCATTCCATCCCCCTGCCATGGGCAGGGACACCTTCCGCCAGCCCAGGTTGCTCCAAGCCCCGTCCAACCTGGCCTTGGACACTTCCAGGGATCCAGGGGCAGCCACAGCTTCTCTGGGCAACCTGGGCCAGGGCCTCCCCACCCTCCCAGCCAGGAATTCCTTCCCAATATCCCACCTAACCCTACCCTCCTTCAGCTTAACACCATTATCTGCACTTCTAATTAATGAATATTGAAGTCATATTACAATATAAAAGAAAATTAATTCATACTATAGTTTTCTCCTACAACGGCAGCACGGGTTTGTTTTGCAGTGCAGAATTCCCACAAAGCATTTTTATCGCCTTTCTTTTATTTTTTGATTAATTATTTTATTGCCCTTATTGCCTATCAGCAAACTCAGAGCAGGGTAAACTGGAAATACCCTTTATGCTGAGGGGTAACTGCTGAAACGAATCCTTCCCTTTTCCCCTCTGTACCTACATTCAGCACTCTCTGAATTTCCCACTCCCACGGATCCCAGTGCCTCAACATGTACAACCTGGAACATTCCCAAAGGATGTCATCACAGCACGTTTTTGGTACTTCCCAGCAACATCTGTAGCAGTGTTCAGGTTATACATTCATTTAGACCGGCTCTTGTACCCCAGCAGAGGCCAAACTCCTTCACTCGTGCCAGGTAAGGCTGGAAACCTGGAACTGAGAACAGATCAATAGTGGTCAGTATTTCCCTCCGTCAGCAATTCCAGTGCTTCGGGATTATTTGGGAAAAGAGCAAAAGGAACAGCTTATAAATCAGGTCTTTATGTAAGTTCAAAGTAGAAGAACATAACACAACCTGCACCCACCATTTAAACATAGCTAACTCCTCCTTTACTCATGGAAATAAATCCTAAGGGAAATGCTGGATCACTGGTGCTAAAGGCTCAGGGAGGGCAACATCCCCTTGGCTGACTCAATTTCCAAACAAAAAACTAGGTCAAATCGAGGTTAATTAAGGACTAAATAGTACTTATCTGTCCTGTACATAAAAAACTGACCTTCTGCCCCAACCCAGAGAGGGAAAAGGGGATGTTCTTGGGAATGGATCAATCCTAAATGCTTTCAGCTGATTTTGATCAATGTCACTTGTTGAGTCCTCAGCTTATGATAATGGACTTCATCAACACGTGGTTTTTTTAATTTATGGTAGAGTAGTGTGATATATAAATAATTGTGATTCGTGAAACAAATGGGTGATTACATCAAAATAAAACAAACAGATTGTAAAACTTAATTACACCCCATAAAGAAATAAAACAGAGCCTTACAAGGTCAAGAGGCCCTAAACCTCCCTACTATCCTAAAAATAAAATATGGATTTTTTAGGTGCCTGTTTGTCCAAGAATGCATGAATTATGACTGGTTGTAGAGATAACCCCTTTTAGCTTTAGCTGTAAGAAAACCCATATATTAAATACTTAGCAAAAACCTGTAGAATTTAGAATGTATATGTATATGATACATGAGAATGTATATGTATATGATATAATTAATATGCATGAAGTAGCTAAGATAAATATTAAATTTGGGAATGGGAAATTGGTCCCCATTTCTCTCACCCAGCCGGCTGCTTGCTTTTACCATATAATAAACTATTATTCAAAAACTTATAGAAACTCGAGACTTTGTTTATCAGAGTAGTGATTTCTTTCGTTCTAGGTGTCAGACAAAGATAATAATTGAGTTTTATATGGCCATAAGAACCTGCGTCACTACTACTTAAACGGAAAGAACGACTACACTTTAATTCAATCACTGCTCAGAAAGTGACTTTCTCGTAGCTCCGCAGCCATTAATTTAATATATCTGCGCTTAAAGAAGCGTGAATAGAACCCCAGCTGCACCCAAAGGGGGGTTATCCCCGGCGGGGACGGGGAAGGGGCTGAGCCCCCCCGGACCCCCATCCCTCCCTCCCTCCCTCCCTGTCCCGCAGGGCGGGGGGGTCTCCCCGCAGCGCCCCCCGCACCTGAGACCCCCGGGCCCCCCCGGCTCACCTGGAGCCCCGGGCCGAGCAGGCCGGTAACGGCGGCGGGGAGGAAGAGCAGAGGATGGGGCAGCCGCTGTGACCCCACGCTCAAGGACGGGAGGGAGGGAGAGACAGAGGGACAGAGAGAGGGGCGGGAACGGGGAGGGACGGAGGGAGGGAACGAGGGGGACGGAGAGGAGACGGGGAAGGAGGGAAGAAGGAGGGAAGGAGGAAAGAAGGGGGGAGGGAGGGAAAAGTGGAGGGAGGAAAGGACGAAGCAGAAGAAGAAGGGAGTAAGGGAGGGAAGAATGGCGGGGAGAGTGACAAGGAGGGCGGCGAGAGAGGGAAGGAGGCCGGGAGCGAGGGAACGGGGCAGAGCAGGGCGGGCCGCGGACACCCCGCTCCCCGCCAGGGGCCGCCCGAGAGCCGCGGCAGCCGGGGGCGGGGCCGTGAGGGGTCGGCGCTGTGAGGGGCGGGGCCGTGAGGGGCGGGGCCGTGAGGGGCGGGGCCGTGAGGGGTCGGCGCTGTGAGGGGCGGGGCCGTGAGGGGCGGGGCCGTGAGGGGCGGGGCCGTGAGGGGGCGGCGCTGTGAGGGGGCGGCGCCGTGAGGGGCGGGGCCGNTCTTCCTCTGAGAGAAGGAAGTGATAAAAATTACATTTTAAACACTTCTCTGTCCCTGCTAATTACCTATCACATCTCTGAGCTTTCCCCAGGAACCTCCAGGTGACCTGGAATACAGTGGGATAAAACACCCAAGTGATTTAAAACGAACCAAATTCACCCAAAATTTAAAAGAGAACCAAATTGTGGCTCTTTATTTGTAGGGAAACGCACTTTGTGCAACAACTTCTCTCTTGAATTTCCATCTTCCTGATTAGGCCACTTGTTGTTTTTTTTTTTCAGTCAAGTGTTTCCTCAAAATATTTCATTATTTTCCTTTCCTTCAAGCCTCTCTCTTTTTTTTCAGCAAAAAAATATCAAGTTTGGCCATCCCCCTTTCCTTACTCCAGGTTTGGTGTCTTATTTCCCCAGATTCTCTCCCTCTTTCTCTTCTTAAATGAGATTTTTTTTGCCTCCTACTGATCCTCCAGGGAAAGACTCTCGAGAGGAAGAGATTTATTTGCTGGTAATATATAAATACAAATAAAAGCTGCAACCAGAAAGCTAAATAACAGCTACAAATACACAGGACACATATAAATACAGATGAGTTTTCCTGCATCTGAAAAGCACTGTTTGAACAATATTGGATATTAAAAAAGATAAATTGGTTCTATCACATCACTGGGAGGGTGGAGATGCAGAGATTCCATCTTCCCTTTTGTTTTTTGGTTTTTTTTTTAAGACAATGGAAATTTCAGAAAACAAATCCATGGATTTCTCAAGCTAAAAGTGGGAAACGAGGCAGGACCAACACTCACAAGGACAGAAAGACTCCATCAGGAGAACTCCAAAGAGAAGGAATGGGTTCAGGAATGCACTGAGGAAGAGAGGAGGGAAGTGTAGGAGAATATGTGAAAATTAATCTAATTATAGAAAGACACCTGATACAGCTTGAAAGCAAATTGAACACAAGTACCTCCAAAACTGCAGTTTCCTGTAATAAAAAGAGCCTTGACATATCCTGGCTGAAAGGGTTTGTTTCCTGACAGAGGGGCTCAAATTAAAAAAAACAAAATTGAGCTTCTTTATGTCACAAAAAAAAAAAAAGTACTGCAGGAAACCTAAAATGAACTGGACAAGGGACAAAATTCAGGCATTTCCACTGAAATCCTCTCCCAGCTCCAAAAAAAGGGACAGAACTTTGAAAGATGGCATGAACAAATGTGTTTATCTGAAGTCAGACAAAGTCTTAATCTTTCCCTGAGCCTGCCCAGAACAGCCCAGCCTTGCCCTAAACTCAGGGAGGAGCCCAGTCAAACCCCAAAAGGTATTTTCAAATAACTGACACACACAGCAAAGAGGAGAAAACTCATTACAGTTAATTGGCCCACCTGGAGAGTTTGGTCTCTGCCAAGAGTCGCTTCTTTATTATTTCCCAAGGAATGTTTGTTGGAAGTCTTTTAGGAGAGCTCTGATTTTCGGGCCGGGCCGGCACCAGCAGGTTGTTGAGCTGGGCTGAAATCAACAGGGCTGGCAAATAATGACATCATAAATAAGGATAAATACAAAAGATTTAGATTAGATATTAGTATAATAAACATAAATATAATATATATATCATTAGGCTTTGCAAACGAAGATTTGCCAAGATCCCAAATATAAATATAAAATAAATGTAAAATATGGTAAGTACAAAATATAATAAGTAATAATAAAACAAACACATGTTCTACCCCAGATCCAAGGAGAAATCAATGGGAATAAAACCTCAACCCCCTGACAGGAGGGGGGAGCCGGGGGGGGTCGGGCTCTGCTCCCAGAGAACAAGGGACAGGAGGAGAGGGAACAGCCTCCAGCTGTGCCAGGGGAGGCTCAGCTTGGACAGGAGGAGGAATTTCTTCATCTTCACCCCTGAAAGGATTTGCCTGTGAAAAGGGATATTAGAGCTCTCCTGGAGCACCTGGAGAGGGAACAACACACAGGAAAAGAACAGGA
>NW_016690554.1:154745-198021 GCF_001604755.1 Lepidothrix coronata | reverse complement strand
AGGCCAGGCTGGATTGGGCTTGGAGCAACCTGGGCTAGTGGGAGGTGTCCCTGCCCATGGCAGGGGGTAGAACGAGATGATCTCTAAGTCCCTTCCCACCCAAACCATTCCATGATTTTGTGACCACAGCACAGCTGGAATAACATACCCAGGAGAGGCAGAAGCGATCCCACATGTAACTACTGCACTCAGAAGGGGTTTCAAAGACATAATGAACTCAGGCTTAATTAGCAAATTCTGACCTCAAGTCTCTCCCCAAAACACTGTGTCTAAACTGTGTGTGCACTGGACACAACCCCTCTCCTTGGGCAGTCACACCCTAGCCCGGAGCGCCCAGAGGTGGTTCTGTGGTGGCACAGCTCGTGGTCCTTACCGATGCTGAGCGTGGTGTACTCGTAGGGGTCCGAGAGGAAGTGTGGCAGGGTCACCAGGAAGGCCCCCAGCGCCAGCAGCAGCCCCCCCACGCCGATCACCCGCGGGCGGTGCACGCGGCTGCCAAAGTAGCTGACGAAGATGATGAGGACCACGTTGCCGATCTGGAAGTGTCAGAAGACATCACAGAGGGCGTTAAGACCTTATAACTGTGCCCAGTTGGGTGGAGAGCTCTGTTACCTGGTGGTGTTTGACAGAGCAGGAGCGGTGCAGCCTTCACTCTGCACGCTCACAGCGAGTCAGTGCTCCCTTCTCACCTAAAACCAGCAGGGCACCTCCTTGGCTTCTGCCACCTCTGTGCATCCCTTGTTGTCATGAACAACTTCACGGCCTCCCTGTGGTCTGCATGGGGTTTCTTTCAGTACCCACAGCTGTCCCCCACCCCACAGGAATCACAGAATCGTTAAAGTTGGAAAAGCCTTCTAAGATCATCAAGTCCAATCATTCACAGTGCTGCCAAGGCCACCACTAACTCATGTCCCCAGCTGCCACATCCACATGGCTTTTAAATCCCTCCAGGGGTGGGGACTCCACCACTGCCCTGGGCAGCTGTGCCAGGGCTGGACAACCCTTTCCAGGAAGGAATTTTCCCCCATATACAAACTAAACCTTCCCTGGCACAACTTGAGGCCATTTCCTCCTCTCCTGTCACTTGTTACCTGGGAGAAGCGTGACACAAACTATTTCCTACAAAACACATCAAGAAATGAAGGGTGTTGCCTCCATTCCTATGACTCAAACAGACACAAGCCCAGCTACAAGGTCCAGCTCACTGCAAATATTTGTGACTCTGGACATTTGCAACTGCAGATGCAATCAGCTAAAAAGCCATGAAATCACTCAGCTCACTCAGGCAAGTAGGTGAACACCACAAAATTACCATCCAAGGGCTTTGCCAGCTTGGGACAAACTAGACATGATTTTAACTTTGGCATGTTGGAGCTGTCCCTGCTCATTGTAGGGGGTTGGGTTAGATGGCCTTTAAAGGTCCCTTCCAACACATGATTCTATGTATGGCTAAGAAAACTTTCCATTTATGTTTACATGGGCTTTCTTGCTTGTCTCTCCGTGGTTTTTGTTCTTGGAATTACTGCAGGCACCAATGCAAAAAGATTGTTGTCCCGGACAGGCTTGGAAGTCACAGCCAGTAGGGAGTCTCAGTAGGCTCTGAGACAGTCTTTTTACCCCCAAATGTAGGTGCTGGCTGAGGTAAGACCATTCACTTCCCCAAGGACCTAGGAGGATTCCTAGTGCCCAGATTCCTGATGAAGCACCCCATGTGTTCACCAGGGAGCTCATCAGCAAGGTGAGCTGCCACCAAGCACTTTGTCTCTGAAAGCAAAATAAAGTCTCCCCCCGCACGTCTTTTCCTAGTTGGCCTTGAGGAGCTACCAGGAAGGATACAATTCCTGACAATCTGAATGTGCAAACTTATTCCAGAGGAGTTATTGACTGGAAAGGGTTTGTGAGGAAATCCTCAGCCAGCTCAGCAACTTGCCTTAAACTGTGACAGAGGGTGGGGTTAGATGGGATATTGGGAAGAAATATGAGGGTGGGGAGGCCCTGGCACAGGTTGCCCAGAGAAGCTGTGGTTGCCCCAGCCCTGGAAGTGTCCAAGGCCGGGTTGGACGGGGCTTGGAGCAACGTGGGCTAGTGCACATGGCAGGGGTTGGAACTGGATGAACTTTAAGGTCCCTTCCAACCCAAACCATTCTGGGATTCTATATCCAGTGAAAGTCAGCTCTTGGCCACAGGGCCATCACCACATAACCCTACATTCACCCTCCTGGCAGGTGGTAGAGCGGAAGTGAAGTGTGAAGAGGTGTCCAAGTGCACAACAACAGCTGCTTCATCCAGCACACGTGGGCATGGCCAAGGAAGCACTGGGTGTGAACAACCCTGACAGTCTATTTTGGGAAGGTGCCCCCCGTGTTCTGGCCACTCCCAGTTACCTCATGCAAGCTGGAGATGAAACCTGAAGAGAGACTGGAGAGCCCAAAGCGCTTCTCGATGGTGGTGAGGCTGCTCTTGAAGTTGGCACTGTAGAGGAGCTGGGAGAGCTGGAGAAGCCCGTGGCACAGCACAAACACCTGGGGGCAAACAAAATGTGCCATGCCAGTGAGAACCCTGTCAGAATCATAAGCTCAATAATGTTGGAAAAAATCTCCAAGATCATCAAGCCCAACCTTTGACCAAGAACCACCATGGCCACTAAACCATATGGCAAAGTGCCATGTCTACTTGTTTTTTGATGACTTCCAGGGATGGTGACTCCACCACTTCCCTGGACAGCCCATTCCAATGATTAACCACTCTTCCAGTGAAGAAATTGTCTCTAATATCCAATCTGAACCTCTCCATGCACCACTGGAGGCCGTTTGAGGCCGTAGTGCCCGGCTGCTTCTGCATGACTGCTGGTGATCACACCCTGCGGGAGTGGACTCGAGTTGGCTGTGGTCAACGGCTGCACCTCTGACGTGGAACATCCTTGGGTTCACTCAGCTGTAAAGTCCATTAACAGACCCTGCTCCAAGGGCTGTTACTAGAAAAAGTTGCAAAAGGGCTTTAAAATCCCCAGAGGGAAAGGATGAAATATGCACATGGTCTCACTACTGGAAGACCTTTGTAGTATTCCAAAAACAGCATCTTCCCTTGAGCCAGGCTGTGAGCAGGGCCAGGAGCAGAGCTGCATGGAGGCAGAGGAGGGAAAATAGAGAGAGTTTAGGGGGCAGGGCAGAAATCTTGTCCAAAGAACCCGGGTGGCCTGTGAGAGGAAGGCGCTCTCAGTCGGGGATGCAAGAGGCAGCTCACCAGTGTCTTTTGATCTATATTTAGGCAGAACAGTTTTCCTTTATTTTTCTTGGAATGAAATGCCTCTACACGATGCCAAAAGTATTTCAGAATCGTTAAAAAAAAAAAGAAAAAAATAAAACAAAAAAAAGGAAAAGGTCTTTTTTTTTTTAAATTCATAGGAAATCAAATATTTGCTGAATACCGGAAGAGTGTCCCACAAAGATAACGGCGGGAAGTGCGGGATGATGGATGGGGGATCAAAGGTACTGCAGGGCTGACAAATTCCTGATGTCCTTGGCCAGGAGAGCAGGGATACTCCTTATTTGGAAGGGTGGTAGCACCCAGGAGCCCTGACCCCTTAAGTGATGAAAAAAAAAATAAATCAAAAAAGACCAAAATTGTCCACCCAACATGGAGGATGCAAATTCCACAGGTGGGTGGAGTGGTGTTTTGGGGAGCAGAGGAGGATGCCAGGTCCAGCAAATGTGGCAGAATTTGGGTAGAAGGTGGGTAAGAAGATGGTTTCTTTGGAAGCTTCTCCTGCAAGGGAGGAGAGCTCCAGCCAGAAGACCCGGCTGGGTATCTAAAAGCATTAAGGGATAGGAGAGATGCTGACAGACAGGAGGACACAAGAGGATGGAGATGAAGGGAAGGAGAAAATGTAGTCCTGACAGTGCAAAGGCAGGTTGGGAACAAACCTGGAGACAACAGGAAAGTCAAAGGAGACAGGCAAACACCCCAAAAATGAGGAAAGAAGTCTCACAGGGACAGGCTGCCACCACAGACTTCCCAGCCACATCTCAGAGGGGTGACAGCAGACAGGCTGGTACCTGGCTGGCGTCTGGCTGGCGTCTGGCTGGCATCTGGCTGGCATCTGGCTGCCTGGTAACCAGGCAGGAGGGAACAAATTCCCAGGCTGGGACTTTGCCCTGACAAAAAGCCACAGAGCAGTGACATGGGTGTAACGTGGGAAATCCTCCCAGAAAGGGATAAAGTGGAAGTGAAATATCTCCAGTGAACTCTTGAAGCAGAATGACCTCTCCACCCTCTAGCTATCAACTCCCACGCTCAAAACCCCATCCCAGCACACGGTCCTGCGGGTGGTAGCTGGATCCACCACCTTCCCCTTCTCCAGCCCTGAGCTGGGATCACCATGGGCTGGTCTGGAGCAGAGAGGTGACTCCTGCAAGGATGGGAACTGGAGGAGGGATCTTGTTGCCTGAGAACATTAATTTTTGTTCCTGCAGCTCTGGCCAGACCCTGCTGAAGTCTCTGGAGTAAAGAAGCACCAGCTAAACAGTGGCAGGGACCTCCTGAGCTGCAGAGCAGCTGGAGGCAGAGCTCTCCCAGCGTGAGGCGTCAGTCGCAGAGGCAGAGCTGTTTACCAACAGGGAGGGAAGAGGGTGGATCACCCAGGCCGAATTTAGTGCAGCAAATGTCAGCCCAATCCCAGGGCAGATGGAGAGATGAAGTGTTGGAGAGAGAGAGAATGGAAGGATGGAAGGGAAGATGAGGAGGAAAGGCAGCCTGACATCCCAGAATGCTGGAGCTGGAAGGTGATGGGGAGAAGATGGAGGTATGGAAGGACCATGGGAACCACAGCAGGAAAGGAGAGGGACAAGCCATGGTCAGAGAGGGCAGGGGGGAGAAGGCAGATCTGGCAGGAAACAAACCAAGATGTGTTTATGCCTTGGTGATAACCTGGGCATGGACGAAATGGAGCCCTGGATCCTGAGGTGCCTGGGAGCAAGTTGGGGCTGCCTGCTCCCCATCCCACGAGGGAAGGCAAGGTGGGAGAAATGCAGCTGGAGAGCATCCATGAAGGGAGAGGAATATTTTGGGCGTGGCTGCTTCCCCCTAGCCATGAGTCCTTCTAATCTGGCTCCTGCGAGTGGAGTTAACCGGAAAGGCAGCAGAGCCAGAAGGATGCTCCAGGGATCCATCCCACCCTGAGACCACACAGCAGCCTCGGCCCTTGGATGTGGAGAGGCCTGAGGATGGGATGGGAAGGGCAGGGGAGATTTTTTTTCCTTGGGAAGAAGCTGCTACCCAGAACAGTTGGAGCAAAGCAAAACAGCCTTTGCTCTGGGACTTGTGCAGCTGGAGCTTGGCTTTCCCAGACACACTCCGACTCTCTGGAGGTGAGAGCTGTGCCTGATTTAAGACTTCCCCTGCACTCAGCAGACTCAGTTTTAATTAAAACAATGACAGCCCAAACTTTGAAGGCTCTGAGTGGAAATAGTTGGGAGAGGTGATTACTTGGAGGGCTCCCCAAAAGGAGCCTGTGAACGCCCTGAGTCTGGTGGAGATGGGGGCACCACTCTCCCGGATCCCCCTGAAGGTCCTCAAGGGTCTTTCCCATCCCTGTCCTTCTCCCCACGCTTTCCCATCCCCACGTGTTCATGCTGACCACCCACAACTCGTTGGTCCATGGAAATCAGCCCCGACCTGGCCCTTCCAGCTGCAGAGCAGTGGATGTGCTGCGCTGACCCCACGCACCCGCCGAGTGGCCCTGGGAGGGGACGGAGCTGCCACAATCCATCCTCCCTAATGACAGAAAGGGGCTTTTAAGGAAGAGCCGAGCTCGTTTGCCGGGAGGTTTCGCTGAAGCAAAGCCAAGGCGAGGGTGAAGGCACGGTGAGAGGTTAAGGAGCCGGGGACACTCCCAAGTGCTGACCCTCCAGAGCAGATGCTCCCATGAGAGCCTGGCGGATTTTGGAGGCTGCAGGCTAGGAGCAATCGCAGACAGCCAGGGAGCAGCACAGAGAGGCGAAAGGCATGTACCCACATGCATCCACACACAAAATCCCCTCTTGATCATCCCCACACTTCCTTCGGAGCGCCGAAGAAATCCTGACTCCAGGCTGTTTACACAAGACACTTGACTCCTTTCCAAGATGAGCTTCGTTTAGAAAGGAAACAAACTCCTGGGGAAGGTCCCTGGCAGACAGGCTGTTCCCCCCACCCAGCTCGTGGGCACCAGCACCTCCCAGGGCAGTGCTTTTTCTAAAGGAAGATAAACCCACCCTACTGCAGGGAACAGAGGGGACTGGTCCTTCCATGCTCTGGACAAGGAGAGCTGGCAACGATTCGGTCAATCCCAACCCAAGCCTCCTTCAGAGAAGATGCGTCCAACAAATATTTAGATTTCCTTTCATTTCAAAGTGAAATGAAGGTGAAACACCTCTGTGGAGCCTCAAGGAGCCAGGAGACTCCTCCAGGAGCCAGGAGAAAACCCTTCCAGGTGGGAGCCTGGCTGTGCTCTGCAGGGACCAAGGGTTTGGGAAGATGCTGCTACCTGCAGCATGGTTACTGTTCCTTTCTCTCTGCCACCTGGAGGAGGGAGTTAAGGGTTAATTCCTTGCTCTGCTTCCCCAGTTCATGTCCAAAGTCATCTCTTGCCTCATTTTTCAGTGTCTTCCCCTTGGCAGGCCTGGTTGGAGATAAAAAAGGTATAAATGCTGTTGACACTGGTGCTAATCCCTGTGCCCAACAGCCTTTCCACAGCAGTGTGGATGGAAAGAGCTAGGGCTTTGTTAGATGGACACATGGACTGCCTGGGGAGCAAAGTCCCTCACAGTCCCAGGTGACTGATGACACCGAGGTAGGACATTGCCCAGAGCAAAATTAATCTGGCTGGAGTAAACCTTGGAAAAGAACTAGGAACAAGGATGCTCTGTTAGCTCTTTCCCTACACATGGCACTACTGGAGTTGCATTTTAGGCTCCAGAGAGCCTAAAATTGTTTCACTGTGGTGGAAAGTCAGGAGGCATTCCTCCCAAAGCAGGAGACCCCAACTTGCCCACATCTGAAGGCTCCTCCCACTTTAATCTCCTAAACTTCCAAGAGACAAAAAAAAAAAAAAAAAAGGGAGGGGGGAACTGTAGGAATTAATAAGAATACCCCCAAAATTTTAAAAGGGAGAAGACAAGCTGTTTATTTTAGAGCTTGTATATGATCAACTCTTACTACACTGGGAGACTCTCCTGCAGTAGGACAGCTGAGAACACTCAGTCCAAAAGAAATATATCAGCTGGAAAGGGAAAGAACAGGGAAATGCATCCCTTCTCGGCATCGCTTTCCTATGGGCAGCTGCCTGGATTTAGAGATCTAAAAGCACCATGAAAGATGAAAAAAAAAAAAGCAACATTCCCACAGAAGGAACCAAATAGCCAGCACACAGACTGTCCCGCAGCACAGAATCTCTGGGCTCAGCCAAGTGGCAGAAGTTGGCTCCCAAATGTTATTTCTACTGCAAATAATAAAAGAATACAAAAATTAAACTGATCAGGGATTGCCTGAAGCACGTTGGAATGATGACTCTCTACTGCCAAGCAATGCACATTTTACAGCCCCCAGTTGTCACGAGCAAAGACAATATTTGCCCTTTTTGCAGCGAACGCAGACACGGGATTTCCCAGCACTGCATCCCAGTGCCCTCGCAAGGTCCTTGCCAGCCCAGCTTTGCCCAGAATGGAGGTTTTTGGCTGCAGAGGGTTGCTGAGGCAGACCCTCAGTGTGGGAGTTGTGAGGGTTTGATGCTTCCCAAGAAAACACTGCCTGCAAAATACGACGCAGAGCGTTCAGCAGCCTCCGACCCTCCCACAGTTTGGGTGGTCTTTGCTCTCTCAACTTTTTCCGAAGGTCTCTTTTTGTTATGGTGCGTCAGGGTCCAATCCCAGTTTCCTTGAAGGCGGCAGCTCCAGCTTGGCTTTGTTTTCCCTGACCCACAAGCGTGTGTAAACACCACTCCCGCCCGGCGCCCCGGCCATGCCTCGTGCTCCGTATCAGCGTCGCTCCTCTGCCACTCTGCTCACAACAATCTTATCTACGCTAACCACTCCTTGCTTGTGTTTGGGCACCGAACCACCTCGCCTCTCATAAAATTACCTTGATTCATGTCTCCTAGACCTTGATCCCACTAAACTTGTAAACCCGTTTTGCCATCTGCTTCTCTCCCATCTTCTTCCTTATCCCGCTGCTGGTGTTGCTGGTGAAGGCCAGGTGGTTCTTCCCTTTTGGAGCTGATCCCACTAAAACCAGACATAACACAATGTGGGATCCATCCAAACCCAACCTGTGTTGTCTGATGCTGGAAGACCCCCATCACCACAGGTCTTTCTCCCCACCCCACTTGTCCTAGGGACCCTCCTTGTTTCTTTGGTACAAACACTCAACCAATCCAACATCTCTCCCTGAACAGTGCCCAGTATTGGAATATGCTTTGATTTTTTGCTTAAATCAACGTCCCTAATCAACAGTGACTTTGTCCTCTTGGTGTTTCCCTCTCCAAACCTACAGCCTCCAGACTCATGACTTGATGAATCTCCTGCCCTTGCTAAACAAAACAATCCATAATCTTTTCCAACAGGATATGAGAGCACAACTGGTCCATCTCCAGGCTTCTGAAATACACTCTTCAGCAAATTCCTTTAGTCACTTCAAAGGAAGGGACAAAAAAACTTGCCCTGCTGCTGTTGGGACCTCAGACCCAAAGGCAGGGCTCCTTGTTTCCTCTGCAGAAGGGATCCAGCCTCCCCAAGGAGGGGAGAGCTCCCCAGTCCTGTCCACTGCTCCCTGCTTGTTCCCAACACCTTTACCCTGGGATGCTTTAAAGCCTTATCACACTCTGGGAGCCCACAGTCTCCTACTGACCCTGCTGTCCCCTCTCCTAGCCTCTTCCATTCCATTCCTCTCCCTTCCATGATATAACACTCAATTTAAGCCTCTCCTAGGGCTTTTAAACTCTCCTGGATTATCTCCAGCTGACATAAGTGAGAATAATTCTCTGTTATCCTCCTGTTTCCTTTTCCATGCCAGGCAGTCCAGAGGCATGGAAAAAAAGCCTGCACTCCCAACGCTTTCCTGCTCCCCTGCACTCTCCAGCTCACCAGCTTCCAGCTGAAACCAGTCCAGCTCCTCTAAATCACAAGATATTTATAAAGCTCTCCTCCTTGTCATGTTTCTGGGGATCCCAAAGTCAATTAAAATAGCTCAAAACCATGAAACAGTAAAGGCAAAGAAGCCAAAATATCTGAGGCTCTGTAAACAGAGAACTCCTGTGAAATAATCCTTTTCCAGTGTCTGGTAGGGCAAGACAGATATAGAATCATAAAATCATTAAGGTTGAAAAGACCTCCAGGATCACCAAGGCCAATATGGGCTTAAATCATATCACTGGGACTCTGGACTGGGGGACATTGATGGGGTCCATGGCCATGTGTGGGTATCAAAAAGACCAACCATCCACCTCTCCTCCACCTTTCAAACCTGTTTTGTTCCTCCAGGCTGAGGTCCTTGGTGTCCCCAGTGATGCTGGGCACAGGCATCCACCTGAAGATTGGATTCATCCTGTATCTGCTGAGCAGGACAACTCCAAGCCCCCCAAATCCCAGTGCCAGTCAACACAACCCTGGGAGCTCTAGCTGTCCTTCCTCATCATAGAAATCATGCAATGATTTGGGTTGGAAGGGACCTTAAAGATCATCCAGTCCCACCCCTGCCATGGGCAGGGACACCTTCCACTAGCCCAGGTTGCTCCAAGCCTCGTCCAACCTGGCCTTGGACACTTCCAGGGATCCAGGGGCCGCCACAGCTTCTCTGGGCAACCTGTGCCAGGACCTCACCACCCTGGGAAGAATTTCTCCCTAATATCAATTCTAAGTGTCTCATCATCACACATCACCACCACTGGGGGGTTACCGGGATATTCCATGTTTCTCACCGGGGACAGCGCCCGGCAGCCACCTCCCAGCCCCAAAAACTGAAGGTCTTTTCCCTTCTGCTGTGTCTCTCCGTGTGAATCAAGGCAAACAACTTCCCGAGGGCTTGAAGCAGCCCTGCCCCCTCGGAGTGGGCACTCAAACTGAAAGCACAACCTCTGGGCTCATTCCAGGTGCGATACGGGCACCGACGGCAAACACGCTGCCAGCTGAGCTGGGCGGGGCCCGGGAATATCAGCACTGACCGAGCCCGAGTGGTGTCACTGCCAGTCATTAAGTACCACGTGTGACTGAGAGTAACTTTCAGCAACAACACGGAACTGTCACCAGCCAGGTTCCCGCAGGGAACAGAGATCAGCTGTAACCACACGGATCTGAGCCAGGGCCACATCCACAGGGCACTGCCTCCCAAAGTGCTGCTGCACTGCTCCTGCATCCCGAGCAGCGAGTCCATGACTGCCACCCCCATCCCACTCTTCAAACTCCCACAGAACCCCTCAAACCACCCCTGTCCTCCACGACTTTTCCCTCCCTGATGCCCACCCCTGGCACCACTGTGCTCCCAGCGCCTCCAAATATCAGCAGCAACGGGTCTAGTGCTGGAAAACACCCCGAGAGAGATGGGAACTGGTGCAGAGGGCTGGTGGTCCCTCACAGGGAACATGGAGGGACGAGATGGTTTGCACAGAACAATAATTGGTTATTTTGGTCCAAGCCCTGCAAAAGGGACCCTGAAAGTGGTCCTGACAAGTGGCTTTAGGGATTAAATATGAGCTTCATACTTAAGACTTCCAAGTCTAAGCCACAGTCTCCCAAGCCTGCCTAAAGTAGGGAACTCTGTTGTGTTGGAAATACTGTCCCCACCAGAAACTGCCATCACTTATATGAGGGTGTTGTGTCTGACTAATTTAAACACCTTTATAGCACCTGGATCTGGGCAGGGGGTGATGCCAGCAGCTTCCCACAAAATCTGGGGCTGGATGAAGCCTTTTTATAATCCACCATTCCCAGCTTGTACAAACAAGAGCTACAGAACCCTTCAAACCCAGCTGCTCACCATGTTGTGCCTGCTGACAACCATTCACTCCAAAAGTTCCCAAACCTGGAAATTCCACTTGGACACTTTGCTTTCCTACTCTGTCTTGGGGGCTGGGAGGACTGATAGTGCACACAGGCTATGCTTTCCTACCCAGAAGCAGTTCTTTTCTTATATATATGTTTTTAACACAAATGTCACAGCACAGGAAGAGTGGGCAGGTCAGGAAAGAGTGGGGGATGTTGCTGCCTGTCAATTTATATACATTTGCTCTTAAAGCAAGAATTTTTCTCTGAGGGATGGGTGCCCTGACTCCCCATCGTCCCAGATGGTGCACATCATCCACGTGATGCCAACAAACATGTTTGGGTAGAGCTCAAATTGTTCCTTCACATGCTTGCACGGCGACAGTGCTGGGCTGTTGACTCTTGAAACCAAAAGCACTTTTTAACACAGAAATTTTAAAAGGAAAAAAAAAATAAAGAAGTCACTAGAGTTTTAAAAGCATTTTTAAACCTTTTTTTTCAGGTGCTGGTTTTCCCCTCAGTGCAGCTGGACTTGCAGCCACCAGGGCAGGTGGGAGTGGGGGTCCCTGCTGGTGTCTCCAGTTTGTGGGGTCACTCTGCACATGTTCCCCACATGGGCAACCACCTCTCCCTCTGAAATCACCTCTGAGGACCCCCAGACTGGCTCAGTGGTGGGTGTTCCAGGCTCCTGGCCTAATTTTGGAAGGAAGACACTGGAGCTGGAGTTGGTGGGCACAGGCAGCCAGGCACATCCTGGCACTGTCAGAGCTCCTGCCACCAGCAAAGTGACACCCCCAAGTCATCTGCCCTCGCCCAAACTCCCCTGGAAGGTCCCAGAGACAGCCCTAACCAAGTGCCCTGGGGTGTGTGGGGTGCTGAGCACCCAGCCCAGCTCCTGAGGCACTCAGCCCTGCAGCTGCCCATGGGATGCACAAATGGGTTAACAAGTATTTGTTGGGGCTTTTTATTTTTAATGCTGGAGTGTGACATCCTGAAAAAGGGCTTGGCAATGTTTTCTCAGCTCCAGGCTATTTTTGCTTGCTGCCAGCTGAAGGGAGCTGTGCCTGTTTGCAAGAAAGGGCATGAACTGCAAGAAGGGCTCTGTTTTTGGGTGGCTTTACTCACCCAGAGTCATGGTCATTACTGCAGCAGCCTGGAGCGGGTTAAGGCCACCTTTTGCACCTCCAGCAGAGGAGGGAGCAGGTCACCAGTCCCCTCCAGAGGCACATCAGTGTAGCCAGAGGCAGCCCTAAATCACCCAGGGTGACCTCCAGCTCTTCCTCCTGGTGCCCTCAGACAAAAAGTGTCATCAAGTCACCTGCTGGAATAGCCCAGTCTGGGCAGTGGGGACCTTCAGGGATGTAGGAGTCGAAGACATCATCTGGGATGATGCCTCCAGCCCAGGCATCTCCCAGAAGGAGCCAGCTGGGAACATCCCCATGGTACCCTACAGCATCCCCACAGAACTTTGGGGGCTACAGCACAGCCCAGGGAGGAGTGGGCAGCACTGTCCTCCATGGAAGGTGAGGGAAGATGGATGGCAAACAAACCCCAAATCTATCCCAGCTGTGATGCCCTACCCATGGCCACACATCCTGAGAACATGCTCGGCTGTAAAGCTCTGACAAACCCTTCCCTGGATCACACACAGGCTTGGATACAGTAACACTGGTGGGAAATCACACCTCAGCCCTGGGCACCACCGGCAGCACCGGCACAAGGGGGTCCTGCCCTCTGGCTGCTTCTCACATGTCCCCAAAGCTGCTTCGCCCACGGGCAGCCGCCGTTCCCCAAAACTGCACCCGGCTGCTCCGGCTGCTGAGGTGTGGAGGTGCTGCCAAGCGAGGCACGAAAATCTCCCCCCCCCCGCCAGGGGAATCCTGGCCAACGCAGCCGGATGCCCCGGGGACAGGGACCAGCACGTGCAGCAGCCTCGGTGCACATCCAGAAACGGGCCGAAAAGCGGGGGGGGGAAAAAGACGGGGTGATGGGTGGTGCAAAATCAGGATGGTTGGCAGGGTGTAAAACGTGACACGTGGCCGGGATGACCCGTGTTATCTCACGCAGGGAGTGAGCTCAAGAGCCTGGAGCTCAGGCAGGGACCGGCTTCAAGATGACAGCAGGTGAGTAACCGGGCAGCCAACGCCAGAAAACCCACTTCAACCCGCCAAGCCTTTGCTTCTGTCACTCAAAATGCTCTGCTCAACCAAGTTTTTAGAGCAAGCCCATGTTATTCTAGGGCAGTGTTTTCTTTTCACACCAGGATGTGGTTAATCATTCCCTAAGCAGCAGCACACCGTGTACCGGACGCTGTGGGGAAGCTCACAGAGAGCTACCCATGTGCAGTGCCGGGTACCACTGTGAACCCCACCGAGCCCCCCAGCCCTTCCCACGCACCGAGCAGGACGGGGTTGCCCAGGACCTCCCCAAGAGCTGATATTCAAATTCTGCATCATCAAACAGCCTCCGTTTTACCGGCGGTGCGAACGCGGGGCGCGGGGACGCGTGGGATGGGCTGGGGTCACCACCCGCACAAGCATCTCCTCCCTCCCCGCGGCGCATCCCTGCCAGGCTCCCATCCTTACTTTGATGTTGCAGAAGATACTCCGGGAGCAGGTGCTGGAGCTTTTGGGGATGTCAGCTGGGGATTTGCCAGCTTCGGGGTGGACTCCCATCGTGATGGCTTCCCGGGGAGCCCCCAGTAGCTGGGCTGAGCTTGGGCTCCCGTCCCTGTCCGGCTTGTCCCCGCTGCCCGCACGGTCTGTGCCGAAAACCTTCCGAGGCTGTGAGTGAGCCAGGCAGCGTGAGCGCCAAGTTTTTATAAGTCGGCTCCGGGGAGCGATGATGAAACGCTTTCTCTTTCTCCTCCCTCTTTTGCTTTGTGCACCGAGGGAACTTTAAAGCCGCAGGAAGCGAAGGGCAGAGCGCGGGGAGCAGGTGGGAGCGAGGGCTCGGTGACCCCCGCGCGGTTGGGGCTGTGGGACGGTGTTTGTCCACCCGTGGGGGCACCCAGAGCCCTGACCCACCGCTGTGCTCACGGCCCGGGCTGCAGGACGGGGCTGGACAAGGAAACGGCACTGGCAATGAAGCCTTCCCGCAGGGAAAGCCACTGAGATTTTAATTAAAAGCCCCCCCTGAAGGGGCGAGAGGAAGGGGAGGCACCTTTCAGCAACTGAGATTTGGCGCCCAGGTGGTGGGAGGAGGAAATTGGGTGGCCGGACGGAGAAATCCCTCCCTGGGTTAAGGGGTTGTGGTGGAAAAAAGAAACTTCTCCTGTTTTTTTCTTTCATGAAAAAAAGCTGCATTTGTGAAGCTCTTGAGCACCTTTTTTTTTTTTTCTTTTACCAACACCTCTCCGGAGCTTTGTTTAAGCAAAGTACTGATTTATTTTGCAGGCTCCTCTCAGGGGGGAAACGCGTCAGAGGCTGAAGGGCAAGTTGATTCTGCCCGAAGGGAGGCAGCTGCCAGTGTTTAGTCAAAATTATCGCCTTCCCCTCCATAAAGCAGGTGGGGAGAGCAGGGGGACCCCGTGGGAAGCCTCGGAGCCCACCTGGGTGTGTCCTGAGCCTGGAGAAATCCATCCCAGCCCCCTGAATGGTTTTTCCCCACGGGAAGGCTGGCGGGTCCCTGTGTATGATGCCGAGGGGTTGAGCCCCTCTCAGTGGGCACCCCCCGACCCCAGTCCCGCCCGGGCTCCTCTGTGGGCGCTCACCACGAGAGGGTGCCTTGTACCCATGGAGAGGGTGCCTTGTACCCATGGAGAGGCTCCCCGGGCACCACCATCCTCCCACCTTGCCCAAACCCTCCCAAGACAGGACCCCCGGGGTCTGACCAGGCCCAGGGCAGTGGGAAAATCAGCACTGCTAAGATAAAAAGAGCTATTTTTGTCTGTCAGCTTCCCAATTTCCTAAGCCTGTCCTTGGACAGGTGGGTGTCATCAGCCCTGGGGTGGCAATAGAAGCATCCTGGTTTTTCATCTCTCCTTTTCCACTCCAATCCCCAAATTTGCCACATCTGGGGTGAGGACGTGATGTGAAGAGATCCTCTTCCCCTATCAAAGTTAGCCAAGGTCTTTTGTGCACCATTCTATGTCAAGAGATGGAGACTTTCAGCCTCACCAAAGAAAAGCTCAAGCAAACCAACATCTCTACTCCTCTCCCACCCTCCCCATGAGCCCAGCGTTCCACTGACCTAATTTTTTGGGCAGTGCCTGACCCGCTCACTGCCGTTCCTGTGCTCAGTTTATTCTGCAGCAGTCCCATGATGCTCACTTTGTTATAACAAACACCTCCGTGCTGCAGATGTTCCAATGCCTGACCACCCTTTCAGTGAAGACATTTTCCCAAATATCCCATCTAAACCTCTCCTGCCACAGCCTGAGGCTGTCCCCCTCTCCTCCTGTCCCTTGTTCCCTGGGAGCAGAGCCTGACCCCCCCCAACTCCCCCCTCCTGTCAGAGGGTTGCAGAGAGCAAGAAGATCCCCCCTGAGCCTCCTTTTCTCCAGGCTGAGCCCCCCCAGTTGCTTCTCATCAGACTTGTGCTCTAAGAATTCCTTGGGCACTGATTTTTAAGGTACAAGGAACAGGATTGTATTTGATGAGTTCAGTTAGAACAAGGAGCAGAACAACAGCGTCCAGTCTGCGGGTCCATGAACCACACTGGAGGGCCACTGGCACGACTGGAAAGAGGAGAAGTCATTCCCAAGCAGGGAGCACTGCCCAAGTCTTGGCAGCTCAAATAGCTGTAGTAAGTAACACAATAAAAGCTGACAAATCTGAATTTAAAAGTCCAGTCATCTCTGACCATCAGAGAGCACTACTAACATCCCCCCAGGTTTTATCCCACTGGAAGAGAAACTCCAGCCCTTGGACACAAGTTCGTCTCCAGCTTTCTTACACTGACATTCCTTCTAAATTGTAGGCTTCAGACTGTGCAACAAAATGAGCTGCAGGTGAGAAAATGGGGGACTCTTGCCTCTTTTTGAGGATTCTCTGCTGCATTTTCCTTCCCACAGGGTTACAGCCTTGGCAAGGAACTGCTCATCCTGCAGAGGAGTGCACAGGAGGAAAGTGATTTACAGTGGTGCTGACAAGGGGAGGAGAGCTGGATTTCAGACTCTTCTCATCATGCTCTGTCAGGGCAATACGGTTCACGTTGAGTGACTGGCAGGGAAGATCCCACATCAGCAGGGTTTGGTTCATTCTACAGGGCTCCTGGGGCTGTGCTTCTGCCTCAGCCTTTGAAATGAGTTGAAATGAGTTCCTCCTACAGTGGCCACACTGCCCTGGCCAAGGCATTGGCTGGAAGGAGAACACCTTGTGCTGCTGAGTGGGAACAGCTACTTCAGCCAAGCTCTCCACGTACCCCACCAGCTCATCCTCTAACCCAGCCTTTTCCCTCACCCAAAACAAGCCACCAGTTGAACCTGCCCACCAGGCATGTTTTCAGTGGGCTTTCACTGGTGCAGCTGTGCCTGATTCAACTTTGGGATGCTCGCCTTGTTCACAGAACATCAGAACTCTCTAAAGCCACTTCCCTTCTGCTGGGGAGGAGATTGGGTCAAACTCTTTCAACATGACAGTGAGGAAAGAGAGGATTCTTCCACCGCATCATTGTCCTCACTTCTTTCTACCAAGCAGTGATGCTTTCCTGGGTTGAGACTCACTCTGCTTTACCACCTGGATTCAATCTGGCAGAGACAGAAACACCTCAGTTTTTCTCCACGATATCCCTGACCATATCAATATCAATATCATATCCCATATCAATGACTAGTTGCCCACTGGGCTTTAAAATCATAGAAATCATGGAATGGTTTGGGATGGAAGAGACCTTAAAGCTCATCTTGTTCCACCCCCTGCCATGGGCAGGGACCTTCTACTATCCCAGGTTGCTCCAAGCCCCATCCAAAGTGCTTCTTTCCCAGCAGCCTCCCTGTCAGTGTCTGAAGGCTGACATTGAGCTGCTGCTTCAATATTTCACTTCACACAGACCTGCTTGAAGCATCATCCATGGTGTGGAGCCAGACAGCCAGACCCTAGGGAACACTGGAACAAGGAATTAATTTTCCTATCTTGGAGCTGGAAAAATGTGAACTGTGTGGTCAAACAGCTGGAGGAACCTGGTTCCTGCTAGGTCAGAAGTTATTTCCCCAAATCCAAAGGTGTGGATTCTCAGCTGCCTTCCAAACTCTTTGGAGGCTTTGTGTGATCCAGCAATAGCAGAGAAGCCTGTATGCATCTCCCACCTGGGAAATCCTCTGGCCTTGGATAAAACTAGAAGCTGGAGAGGGACTGGACCTCAGGAGCCCCTGGCTCAGCAGAAGGAGGGTGTGATGTGTGATCCAAGCAATTTATGCATTCAGACACAGCAGCGAAGAAGATCCTACGACCACGGGAGGAGATGTGAGGGTGGACAGACACATCATGTGGGAAGACCCAGGGAGGCTCTGCAAGAGAGGAAGGAACAAGAGCAGGATCAGAGCTCATAAAACCAGCAGCTCTGGAGGCTATCGCCCATCATGAGCTGGGTCTCCTGCTTTGTGGGTGCTGCTCTCACAAGCAGGATCAGGCAGAGAGAAAAAGGTGATTCTTCTATTTACTCAGGAACCTCACACAGCTCAAAACCAAGCTTCCAGGAGCCATGTGACCCCCCGTTTCCTTGCTGCACACCAGAACCAGGACAGCACAAGCCTCTGCAGAAGCAAACACGAAGCCCCTGGGCTCCTGGAAGGTTTTGGATTTGCAAGTACAAACGTTGCTCAGGGAATGTAGATTAAAAACACCAGAGCCACGTTACCAGAGCCAGTCCCTGGGGGTGCAGACCAGCATGTAAAACCCACCCCTGGAACCCCCCTTATTCTCCAGGGCTGGTGGGGTGGCACAGCGGGGAGCAAGGACAGGAGGGGCATCAGCAGTTCCTGCCAGAGCCTGTGATTGGGAATTACAGAGCGTGACAGGCTGGGTTTAATTTGCCAGCAAAATGTGTTTGATTTGGAGCAGAAATACTGCTCAGAGGGAAGTACAAAGCTGTACCTGAAGAACAGGCTTGGCTGGCTCAGAGCCTGACCTGCTCCTGGGGATGGAGAGTGAGGGGAACGTGGTTCACCAGCACCACAGGGGTGGAAAGGTCCATAGGGGATTTTCTTTAGGGACAAACAACAGATGAGCCCCAGAGTGGGAGGTGACACTGCCTGTCCTCCATCCGAGGCACCACCAGCCCTGCAGCAAAGCCAGAGTCTAGGAGTGAGGCCAAGGTGGGCTGGGAGAGCAGGAGCTCATCCTGGAGGTGCTGGCAGAGGTGGGTGTCAGCATTAAACCATCTCTGCCATGGCCAGCTGTGCTGGCCTGGAGCAGAGGAGAGGGTGACTAATAAATACATCAAGCAATTCCATCCCACATCCAAACTGGCAATCAAACCTCTTGCAGGGCAGTGGCAGGAGCAAGGTGCATTCTGGAGGAATAAATGGGAAGGCAGGCTTTGCAGGGTGGCTGCAGAGCCTGGGAACTGGGAGGCTGGGATTTTGGCAGGGTGAGTGTTTAAGAAGAGCAGAGAGGAAAGCAGAAGCTCCTCCACTTCTAAGAGCACTGTAAGTGAACAGGGGAGTGGAAGAAATGCTTTTAAATGAGCTGTGATGGTGCTTCATATCTCTTAAACAGCTATTTTTTTTTCCTCTGCCTTTTCTGTTTCAAATAAATTTTGGTTTTTTTTAGAACACTTGAGTTTCACCATCAGTTAAATCCCTGCCATAGCACACCAAAGGCTCTTCAATCAAACTGGAGGTGACCTGGTGCATGGATTAGTTTCATGGGAGAACCAACTCTCCATCCCCTCTGTCCTTCCCCACCTCTCCTTTCTCCCCAACAACTCTTGGAGATGCCAACCCCAAGGTGTCACGTTTGAGGCCTTTAGCTCAGCACATTCCAGAGAAGAAACTGATGGTTGGTTAAACAAGGAGGTGAGAGATTGGAATGAAGATTATTCATTCCACACCCTCCCCATACAGTCATTTGCATGGCATTTGCATGCACAATAAACACTGCCACGCCACAAACAAGAGCAACTGGGAGGGCAGGAGATGACGTGAATCCCTGGGTACTGTGAGATCAAGGGTCAGCCCCCAGCAGGGCTGTGCCAGCCAGGACCCCATGGCCCTCCTGGCACCCTCAGTATTTAAAACAACCAGAGGTTTGTAGCCGGGCCAGAGCCCCTGCCTTCCCTACAGGATGTGTTCTGCACACCAGAACAAAGAGGCAGTCTTTGCCTCGAAGGATTTGCAATCTAAAGCATCAGTATCCTGTAGGAAAAGCAATTAAAGGAGGCAGACAAGGATCTGACAGAGCCATTCAAAGCAGGATTGCATTTCCTTGAAATTGCTTCAAGTGATCACTATGAGACAATCTAGATTATCTCTGCCCACTGCCAATAAACTTTACAGTCAGAAAATATTTCAGAAACAGTGCCCCTAAGCAAGGTTTCTGCTGCCTGGAAAGGTAGAGTCAAATATTTATGTAAAATTCCCTAACCTCCCTATCTCCATGGACCTACGCACTCCGGAGAGACAGACTTTTCCAGGCTCTCCTGTGCCTTGGAGTGGATTTCAGGGTAAATCTGTTATTTCACACCCAGAAAGCTGCATCCAGCAGCACCAAAACCTGCTGCTGCTCATAGGTGTGTCCCAAATCCCTGGGAGCAGAGCTGTAGAGCTGCGAGGGGGAGAGGTGGGACTGGATCAGACCTCGAGCAGCTCAAGGAAGGTCCTATCCAGAAGGACACCCCACACCCTGTCTGGTGGCTGGTGGCACATCCCAGCCCAGGGAAGAAGGTGGTGACATCTCATCCTCACCTGCCTCAGCAGCTGCTCCCAGTTGGGTGTGATCCAGCTGCACTGGCCTCCCCAGGGAAAGAGCCAGTGGAGAGCTCAGGTTTCAGCCTCCTCCTTCTGTTGGGAAGGTCTGGCAGGTGACCTGTGAGCTGTGACACACTCTGGGTGATGAGTCTCTGCTCTCTGACAGACAGAGGGATGGACATGACCACAGAGTCCCCATAGACAGCCCAGGAAGGGGCAGAGGGCTGGGAGGGTCTGTGTGGATTTAGAGCTGGGCAGACCCACGTGCCCATGATCATACCCCAGTGGAAATCTTCACCTTCCCCAAGAGCTGATGCTTGTTATCATGGAACCATGGAATGGTTTGGGTTGGAAGGGATCTTAAAGATCATCTTATTCCACCCCCTGCCATGGGCAGGGACACCTTCCACTAGCCCAGGTTGCTCCAAGCCCCGTCCAACCTGGCCTTGGACACTTCCAGGGATCCAGGGGCAGCCACAGCTTCTGTGACCTTTGAACTTGGTAATTATTTTCTTAAGCTCTTCTGCCACCTCTAAAAGACCTCAGAGTGCTCTGGCAGCCAACACTGAATGGAAATTAAACTGAAAAACATTAAATCCCCAAAAGCTTTCATGATTCTTACCCCATTACATGACAGGAGCTGGTCCAAGCGCTGTGCAGCGATCACAGCTCTGATCTGATCCCTCCTGAAGCCATGCTAAGGACAGTTAAACCACAGACTTTGGATGTTTGTCTGCTTCCCCTTGGAAAAAAAGTTAAATTCAATAAAAAGAGGATAAACGAGAGTGAATTCATCATATCTCATTCCCAATATGTCTGGCTGCAGATCATGCTCATACTCCTGCAAGTCCTGCAGCTCTGGGCATTGTTAAATATGGAATGAGAGTTATGTGTTTGCAAGGAAAATGCTTCAGTCTCCACTAATAGGCAACAAAATATTTTTATTATACTGTATATTGACTTTAACGAGGATGGCAACAGGAGTGCCAACAAAGTTGCATAATTATCTGATTTTTTTTTCCTGTTTTCTTTTTCAGCTACTCGGGAGCTTCACAGAAACTCCTTGTTTGGTTTGAAATCATCTGGATTCCCATGCTGTTGTGAGAGGGCTTTGGCCATCACCACAGAAGGGTCGACCCGCTCCATAAACCAGCCTGAATTTCAATCAGCAGCAAACCCAAAACAAGTCCATAAAACCTGCTCTCCCTGGGCTGGTTGCGAGGCAGAGGCGGCTCTGAGTAAGACACCGAGATTTGGCAGCCACCAAGCCCTGCTGACGCGTGTGTTTTGTAGAGCTCCACTGGAAATTGGGTTTGACAGCCCCATTTCTGCATGCCCAAAGCACTTGGATCTCCTCATTCCTCCTCCTCCTCCGCAGAGGCTTCCCAGGAGGGGCCGCTGCCACGTGCTCCTTACATCCCCACACAAAGCACCTTTGGAGGTGTCTCTTCCCATGGAGTTCCATCCAGCACTTACGTTTAGCAGCTGGAAGCCCAAAATTAAGGTGAAGGCTTGGCCATATCTTGCTACTGGCAGCTCTGGCGCCATCCCAGGCTTCATTCCCAGCGGAGGACGCGGGCGTCACCCAGGGCAGGATGGAGAGCTGTGAAGTCTATCCGTTGTACAAAAAGTCCTGGAAACTTTCTGTTTGGAGAAGCTGGAATCAAAACAACAAGAAGGTTTTGGATCACAAGAGCCTCTCCAAACCCTGAATGTGCGGCAGGGAAGGGCTGATTTCGAGCTGCTATCGGCATTAGCCATTGCAAGTGGGAATTGTTTTCCTTGGAACAGGCAGGTCCAACTGGAACAATGGCTGGAACTGACACTTTGCAAGGAGAGACTTTGTTTCATGTTGAAAGGCTGAAACACCTTGAAACATTTTCCAATGGAAATGACATTTTGTTTCTGCTGATGCACATGGGAACCATCCCATCACAGTTTCCATTCTGCTCTGGCCCTTCCCGCCTCAGCAGGAGGGATCCATGGAGCCACATGCAAGAGCGATGGAGAGCCATCCAACCACCGCATCCAGGGGGATGGAGAGCCATCCAAGGAGTCAGCGTGGGCACATCTCACGAAACCCCCTGTTTTAATGGGGAAAATGGAGGGGCAAGGCAGCCAGTGGGATCCGTTTTGGACTGAGGAGTCACAAGAGCTCGGGGGAAAGCAAACAAATTAGGAAAATAAAGGTACTAAGACGTGACAAGACCTCTGGAATTGTAAAATAGGCAAACAGCAGGGGATAATCTTTAAAGCTCTTGGTTTCTACCTGACAGGAGGAGGAGGACTCTTTGCATCTCCCTACAGGCTGTGGACCTGTGTCCAGGGGACCAGAGGAGCATGGGAGAGCAGAGAAGTCAAAAACCTTGTCAGTTTTCTGTAAAGAAGTGAAAGGAGAACAGTAAAAGATAATAATTGAGAAATCTGAGCCCTGCTCTGTTGTAGTCTCAGATTTCTCATATCCGGACAGCTCAAAAAAACCTCAAGCCACTCCCACCTCCAATCTGAACAAAACCCCTGTTCTTGAAAAGCTTCATTAAGAGAGGAAAGTTGCAATCTCAGGTTGGCTGCAATGTTACCTTTTCACAATTTCAAAACATTTCCTTTAGATCATGGCTTTTTGAGCACTATGGGATTAGCTCACATTCCTAAATAATCATTTCAGGTCAAAGTAATCTGCTGTTGTTTCCTTTCAAAAATGGGCTGAGGACTCTGAAACTTTTTTTTTTCCTCCCCCGTTCTAAATGCATGTGAAAAGTTTTGGGTTTGAAACAAAATGTGCTCTTTTCCCTTCCTCTTTTTTTTTTTCTTTTTAACATAGAAGGGAAAAAAAACTTTCACAAACATGTTGGAAAGAGGATCCTTTCATTCCTCTTCCTCTTTAGGAGATAGGACAAGGGGGAATGGCTTCAAACTGATGGAGAGCAGGGTAAAATGGGATATTGGGAAGAAATTCTTGGCTGTGAGGGCGGTGAGGCCCTGGAAGACATTGTCCAGAGAAGCTGTGGCTGCCCCTGGATCCCTGGAAGTGTCCAAGGCCAGGTTGGACAGGGCTTGGAGCAACCTGGGCTAGTGAAAGGTGTCCCTGCCCATGGCAGGGGGTGGCACTGGATGGGCTTTAAGAGCCCTTCCAACCCCAACCATTCTGTGATTCCATGATCCTTCGAGAACACCCTGATGGAGACGGTGCTTCTGCTCCCAGACCACCTCATTCCTTGTGTTCCCCCACCTCCGCTGGAGCAGGGCTGGCAGAGGTGACTCACCACCACATCCTTGGGCCAAGCCCAGCCCAGTCCTCAGGGGTGTCAGCAAAACCAGGCCACCTTAGACACAACGGCAGCAGAGAAACCTGCCTGTCCACGGCTGCTCGAGGGCCACGGGCTGACACACAAACAAGGGAGCAGAGCAGCAGGCACTGAACAGGTCTGGGGAGCAGCTGCCAGCTCTGATGACACTCACAATGTGTCTTCATGCTCCAGCAGTGCTGGTTTCGGAGCCATCCACCAGAGGAGTGACTGACTGACCCCTCAGCCAGGTGTGCCTCTGCCATGGCTGCTTAACCTCGCCCTGGAAAAGGAGGCAAATATTTATTTTTACAGGGGAGTCAAGTAAATTGTTCTGACAGCCACGATGGAGCACTCCCACCTGAAAGAACTCCTTTGACCAACCGTCTTCTTCCTGATAGGGTTGACTCTTCTTACCTTGGGAATTCATTGTTTTGAGTCAGGAACATTGTGTTCCTTGTTTGTGTCTGACAGCTGAAAGCTAGGTGGAGGACCTGTCCTCGGGTTTGGATCCCAGAGCAACGGGCATGGATGAGATCCCACTAACTGGATCCATATTGGCTGGATGCATGAAGACCCCACTCCAGCTCTCTTTGACATCCCAATACAGAGCTTGAGGAGCTGTAAGGAGAGCTGAACTCCAGCACAAAAAGGATGTGGTCAGTGGTGGTCCACTGGAGATCAGCCCAAATCAATCATTTCAAGAGCGAGCTGACAGCTCAGGGAGCAAGCTGCCTGTTTTCCCTTGCAAGTGGCATTTTAAATAGTTTCCCTGCACCCTGAGCTAAAGGAGAGGGACAGGAGATGCTGTTCTTTAGAGAAGAAACTCCCTTGAGCTACTCACCTGATGGGAGGACCAGGCACCGCTGCCGTATGGGTGGGATGGCAGAGGCCAACACCTGCACTTGGGGGTTGGTCAGTGTTTGGATTTGTACAGTTCTCCTGCAGTTCCCTCCCTTCTTCAGAGCTCCCCACGAGCTGGAGTTGAGGAGGATTACCTTCATCTGGCTGGAGTGGTCAATGGACCACAGCAAGGATGAGGGAAAGCTTCATGGACACCAACGCCCTTTTTGGGGCCAGTTGTTGAGCTCTTTGCAAACAGCCCTTGGGATGATGCCAGTGGAGGCTGCCCAGTCATCCGTTCCTTCTTCCAGCGAGGAACCACTGAAGTCCTCATCCCATTCAGCCCAGATTCCTGTATCCATGACACCCAAGAGACCCCAGGAACCCCACACCCTGATCTCCCCTCAACACCACGAAGGGAAAAGCTCTGGCTCACACCCAACGCATGTTATCCTCGCGAGTCCCTTAATTTCAGTGAGGGACCATTTCCTCAATGCCTGTTCCTGTTGTTTGACCCCTGGCTTTGCTCTTCTTTCTTTTGCAAGGTCCCCCATCAGCCCACGTCACACCAGTGAGAAAAGTCAAGCCACTTCTGGGAACCGCTTCCTGGAACGCGTCCGCCTGTGTTATCTCTGTGTCTACACGCTGCTGAAAGAGCCTCTTGACTGGAAACACTCAACTGGGAAGAGAAGTGGGACATCCCGTCCCACTCCTGCCTCCCCTCTGCTCCTTCAGGGAACAGCGGCGGGAACGAACCCCCGTCCCTGGCAGGGTGGATGATGGGGCTGTCCCGGCCCGAGTCCTCATCACCACGGCACCAAACATCGGACAACAGCTTTCCTCACGTGACCTCTTATTCCAAATTTAAAACACAATGAGTCTGCAAAGACAAAAATAGTGGTTTAAATTTAGGTAGAGCAGACTGAGAGGCACCGTCGGCACTTCCCCTTCCAGCGCCGGTGCTCCGTGGCCAGGAGGAAGCAAACAAAACAGGAGGAGAAGCTGCCAGGCCAGATGTAGGATGCAGTTGTTGAGGAGATAGCCAAGGAAAGATGATAGTGTGATGTTTGTCCCTTGGAGACTATCTGGACAATGCCTGACTCATCCCTGTCCCCTGCTAGACCCAGCGAGGCAGAGGATGGAACATATCTGGAATAGGTGGAGCCCAGTAACAGTTCCTCTCTCGCATGACTCAGGCTGCACCTCCTCCCACCCCCAGAGGCCCTTGCATCTGGGGTCTTCCAGGGACCCAAACTGCCTGCCCTCTTTGACAACCCCCGATGCCAAGAGAAAGCCAAAGGCACCTGGAGACCCATCTTCTTTCCTGATCCCATCAGGAGATTTGCTCTCCTGATGAAGGACACTGCTTCAAACCCAGTCTGGACACAAACCCGTCAGCAGCGGTGGGATGGGAAGATGCCACAAGGAATTAGAGCTAAGCCAGTTCCTGTCTCCTTCCACAAACAGCTGCACAGATCTCGCTAGGTCCATCCATGCATCCCGAAGCAGGTTCCTAACTCACCTAAATTAAGGAAAATTTACTCCTGCAGAGGTTGCTGGCGCTGGCAGCAGCTGCTTGGATGCTGCTGCCCCTCCAAGAGGTGGGGGAAGACCCAAGGACAGGCACACCAACCTCTCCTATCAGTCAGGAAAACACTTCAGAGACACCAAGGATGCAATGCAAAGCTGGGGATAAGTAGAAACTAGAGAGGCTTTAACAATTAATCAGAGCTGGAAGGAAGAGGGGGAAGGTTACAGCCCAGTGTGGACACAACCCATCGAATAAACATTGGGGGTGGGTACAGGCAGCAGGTTCCCTGGCACTTGGATGCAGTTGGTGCCATCCAGATAGACAGAGTTTCTGGGTTTTCATGGAGCAGTAGTGTGCCATGGCCCAGAGATGGATCTTTGGGAAAATAACTACTGATACAGGACACTGGGCATGCTTCTCACAGGTCACCAGCATCAGAGGAGTTGAAAGGGCAGGGGTCGGGGCTGTCTTCCCCTTCTTGCAGACGACTTTGCTGCCCAGGCCGGCAGCCCCCAGGTTTGCCCTGCCTCCTCCAGCCTGCACCCCCGGGGCCAGCCCCCCTCCTGTCAGCCAGGACATTTCACAAGAGCCCGGCAGCACCGAAACGGGAGGATCCGCTCTGTAAACAGCCTGCTGCTTGCATCCCCAGCTGGAATCCTGCCCGGGACTCCTCGTTCTGCAGCCCTCCATCGCCAGAGATAAGAGGCAGAGCCACTCACTGAGCGCTGAGCAACAGCCAACATCTCTCCTGGGGGGACCAGCCATGGGAGCCTCACCTTCAGCACCCAAATCCGGGGTGGAGAGCAGCGGGCTGTGTCACTCACTGTGAGGAGGGCACCTCCTGGGCACCAGCATGAGAGGGGCGCTCTGCTTCTCCCACCAGCACCCATGTGGGGGGTTCTCCTCCAGGAGCCTGTGGGCACATCCCAGAGTGCTCCAGGGCTCTCCCACAGGGAAGGAACATTTCGCCTTGTTGGGAAAATAGAACTGGGCTAGGGTCACACTGGGGAGTGGGGTGTTTCAGCCACCTTTGGGACACTCTGAAGATGTTCTGTATGGGGAGTTTGGTGCAGCTGCAGCTGCCTGGGGTTGCTGCAGGCAGATCATAGAATCATTGAATCCCAGAATGGTTTGGGTTGGAAGGGACCTTAAAGATAATCTCATTCCAAACCCTTGCTCTGGAAAGGGACTCTTTTCACTAGGCCATGTTGCTCAGGCCCCATCCAGATGAAGGAGAACATAGGATGCTGTGCTTTGGCTGTCAGTTTGGTGTTGGAAGCGCTGCTGGGAATCACACAGGGACAGTGCCGATCTAAGACCCGGAGTCTGACGTGGGGTTTGATTTCACGTGCTCAGGATTTACACAGTGAGGTCCTTTTACCAACAATTTCTCTTTCTTAGCACAACAGTAGCCTGGGAAATCCAGTCCCTCTCCTGCTCCTGTCCAGGAGCTCAGGGTATCTCTCGTGGGTTCCATGCCAACATTTCCCTCAGCAGCACTGGGTCCCTTCCCACTTACTAGATACCACAGAAGCAGAACATAATGGCCCAGAGCAAACCTGACACACACAGGGTGCAAAGAGGGAAAGAAGAGCCATAGCTTGTTACGGCAGAGCCAGCCCCACCACACAGTGCCAAGTCTCAGATGTTTCTTACCCTCTTTCACAATCCCCCAGGAAGCCTCACCTGGGCTGCTGGCACCTTCCCAGCTCAGCAAAGTACCAGGACAGGGGCTTATTCAAGCCTTCGTCGGTAATTCCCTGCTTCTTGGGCCACCTGATACTGGGACATCTCCCACTTTCTCCTGCAGCATCCAAAAAGAAAGGTAAACAGGACACTCGATGGCCTCAACCAGAGGGTGTGTGCTCTTCCTCAAAAAATATTTTGGAAAGGCTGACTGGAATGCTCGTACGGCTTCTCCTGGACTGGGGAACTTTTCCTGTTGCTGATAGGGCTTGGATTGAGACCAGGAGAAGAGGTGGCTGTGCTCTGCCAGGTCGGTAAAACAGTTGGAGGTGTGGAGGCACCTTCATCTTGGGTTTCGTTTCCTCCCACCATTACCTGTGCACAGTAAACTCCCGTGGGAAGGATTCTCTCTGGGAAGGATTCAGCAGGTGGCATGAAACTCAGGGAGTGCAGCAGAGAAATACCCAAACCCAGTGTGCACCAAGCAGGTGCAGGTCCGCACAGGTTTTGTCCCCAGATATAATTCCTCAGTTAAATGGGAATGTGTTGTGCTCCAGCCCAATGGAAAATAGCAGAAATGAGACCAATAAAAAGCAGAATTTGAGGAAACCAGTGCAAACACACATTCAGTTTGGATCAAACACCATAGATTCAAGCACAGGGATGGTTTTCTACAGAGGTTGTGGCTGCTCCATCCCTGGAAGTGTTCAAGGCCAGGTTAGATGGAGCTCTGAGCAACCTGTGATAGTGAAAGGTATCCTTGGCCAAAGCACGGGGGTGGAATGGGAAGGATTTTAGGGTTCCTTCCAACCCAAACCATTCCATGATTCTATTCCATGATCGAATGAAATGGAAACCAGTGACCCAGTTGCAGAGCAAGCAAGGGCTGAGGACCCACCACCACAGCTGGGGTCATGCCAGCCTGACTGTGCAGACAATGTAACACAGAGAGAGAGGGGAAACCCCTCTGTCTCCCAGCAGGACAGCCAAAGGTTTCCCATGGCCAGGGAAGATGCCGTGGAGCTCCAGTGCTTTCTGGTCCTGCTTCCCCACATCGGCCAGTGGCATCCCCATCCAGGAACATGATCCTGGATCCTGCCCAGCCTGATCCTGCCCTGGAGTGCACAGGGGACGCAGGAGGGCGTGTGCTGCTGATGTAGAGATGGAGAGATTTGGGGTCGGGCATTGAACATGGGGCAGTCACACCCCTTGCTGGAGATGCTCAGCTCACCTGTGGCTGCCAGAGCAGCAAACCCGCCAGTTCCAGGCTCTTATCCTTGCTGGACTATGGGAAAAGTGCCTCCCCATCATCCCTCCTCTTCCTGAGCAGGTCAGGGCTGGGAGGGAGCACAGGGATGTGACAAGAAAGTCCTGCATGACCTCAGCAGGGGAGGAGATGCAGATCCACTGCTGCTGCTCTGGGCTTGCCTTCAACCACTGGTGGTGACCCCAACAGCCACCAGCCACCATGGGAATCCAGCCCAAGAGAAGACAACCCTGAAGGACCAGAGGACTAGGAGCAATCCCGGCATGATTTTTTTTTTTGCTTTAAGAACAAAAATGAAGATGTATCCTGGAGACAAAATATTTTAAACTCACTCCAGGCTCTTGACAATGCTGGAAAGTCACTGCAAGCCCCAGGGAGGCTGGTAATCCCTTTCTCCAGGAAGTTCAGGAGGCTGGTGGTCCCTTTCTTTTCCATGACAGATGGAAGTGAGTGAGGTACAAGTAGGATATTTTCCCCACTTCATTGTTTTCGAGCCATTTCAGAAGCTAAGCAAGTTTCCAAAGAGAAGGGTGGATTGGCACCACCTTAACAAAAACTAATTAAACATAATTATTTAGCCAGTTGAAAATATTTGGGCTCCATAAGGAACATCCTGCAGTTGGCTGTTAAAAGGCAGGAAGAAAGTACTTTTTCCAGAAGCAGGTTTTCATGTCTGTTGCTGTGGCTTTTCATGCACCATCAGCTCACAGAAACCAGGCTGGCCAAGAATCTGCACAACCAACCTGATCCTTCAATTTTTGAGGGTAAGGAACTGCCTTTCCCAATCCATTTCATGGGCTTAGGAAATCCACAGGGAGGTGGGTAGAGCAAGGGGGAGCAGCTTCTCCCCAGCTTTCCGTTTTTTCTCTGAAAGCTGCTGCTTTTGAAAGTAAAGAGGAGAGTTTTTTCGAGCAAGTCAGTTCCTCCAAAACACATTCTCTTCTAGAAAAAAAACTTCAAAACCACACAATAAGCCACAAATGGATTAACTTCGACTTAATCAGTACATTCTGACTGCTGACTTCAGTGTCCTGAAAGGCTGTTCTCAGAAGTGAAAGGCCAGGGAACTGTCAGCCCCTGGTTTGGAGAAACAGGCAAGCACCAAGCTAAGCTTTAGTTATTAGAAGGACTAAGAAGCCTGGTTTCCAGAGAATCTGTGTTTATGTATATTACTTCCCTCCTCTGCCATCCCACTGCCCTGCCTCTGTGTCCCTGTGCCCTATCTGGGCACGAGGAAAAGGAAATTGTGTGTTGCAAAACTGCTGGAACTTGAAAGCAGAACACGGCAGAGGGACCCGGCCTGGGACAGGCTTTGCCCACAAAGAGCTGAAACCCGTGGATTCTCAGATGTCATCTTTTCACAATCTGCCTTCCATGGAAAATATCCAGTTTTTCATTGAAAGGACCCCAAAGGAATCTACTCTTGGCCAGACAATCCATGGCTTCTGAGGCCAGGGAAGCAATGGGAGCTCCTCAGTGAGCAGAGCCGGGGGCATGTCAGTGCTTTTGGGCAGCCAGCACTTCAAAGAGGGGTTTGGGACTACCAGTCCTTGGCCACCAGGGAGATGACATCTGCCACTGTGACTTGGAGAGAAAGGCAGATCCTGAGGAGACGCTGCTGTTCAGTGGTGGAAGTGGTTAAGTGACTCTCCCTCCTGTGTGATGACCAAGCCAAGGCTGGCAGCCCTCCTGGGGGAGGTGTAGGCTCGGCCCAAACCCAGGCTGGGAGTGTTTTGGAGAGGGAACAGTCCAGGATCCCCTCAGCCTCTGCAAACCTGGCTGCACCAGCAGCAGCTTACCCCCCTCACTGTTCACAGGGGATCGAAAAGATGAGTCAGAAAGAAAACCTGAAGCTCAGATCCCACTTCTGAGTGGACAAGGGGGCTCAGGGATTCAAGAGAAGACTCCATTGTGACCCCTCACTCCTGTGCCCCCAGGATTACTCAGTTCCCTGGATCAGCTTCCCTGATGCTTCAGGTGAGCACAGATTTTGTAAGTCACAGATAAAATCACAGCCTGTGCCAACACTGGGGTCACTGGGGCAGGAGGTCAGGTCTGTAGAAGAGAAAGCAACACCTTTTATTAATATTTCTAACCACATCTCCTGTTCAGCCTCATCTTGGTAAAGATGTGCACAGAACTTCTCGTAAGTCTTCCCAGTTGACTTCTAGGGAAGATTCTGGAGTGTTTCTGGTGACTTCCCCCCAGTTTGTTAATTATTCTGAGACACTCAAACTGCTTCTGGATGGTCAGAACTGGCCATGGGTCTCCAAAGCCTGGGCTGGGCAGCTGGAGCATGTCCTGCACCCCCAGCTACAGAAACGTGCACACGAGAAGCCTCAGCCGGAATATTTGCTACAAAATATTGTTGGAATATTGGCTAGAAAACACTGGGTTTTGCCACTGCCCCCTGGGGTGATGATGGACAGGGGTTGGGCAAGAAGACAAGGTGATACACAAGAGGATGCTGGTTTAAGAAAAGTGAATCAGAGGAGGTTTTTTTGGTTGATCAAGAGCAATTTTTATCTCTACAGAGGAAAATCTAAGTTACACAGCCCACATGTACCCTCTGGAGCAGAATTTCAAGGAAAAGAAATTCCCTGCATACTTCTGGATGCCTCATTTGCTGGGGGAGGGCTGAATCACAGTGTTTGACTAATCACATCAAGAAATCTAGCTTTCCCCAGAAAAACTCACCATGGCACAACTTCTGTTACTTCCCCTCCTCTGGACCAAGAAATAGTCAATATGTTTCCCCAGAGATCTGAAAACTCAAACACTTTGCTAAAACTCTTGCCTGGTGGATGTTATCCAACTTTCAGTTTCCAAGGCCTCAAAACTATGTGCTCAGGAAGGAACACAGCCCCATGCCAGTGGTGCAAACATAACCAAAGGCAAGTTAATCAAGACATAGAGTAATTTGCTCCAAGGTTACTTACGTTCCTTCACACTGTGCAGGGGTGCAGGGTGAGGGAAAACAACTTACATTTGAGAAGTGGAAGCAGCAGATTTACAGAATCTTTTGACCCTCCTGGCTTTCAGCTCTGGACTTGGGGTGGCTTTCATGGTTTTCCACTTCCCAGGTGTGACCCAGGTTAAGCTTCAGCACGGTTTCCAACAAGTTGCTTTCTAACCCAGGAAAAAAAAATCCCTTCGAAGCTACTACTGACTTCCTCTTCTTTTGTCTCGTCATTCCCTGGGTGGCTGCTTTTATTTTCTTTCTCTGAAAAATATTATGAAAAATATTTAAGGACATTAAAGCAGAGCAGCCCAGCCCAGGGAGTGGAACAGGCCGTGCCAGGGGTTGCTGCCACTGTGCCACAGGGTGAGAGTGACTTCCCTTGCAGGAAGGGTTGACTGCCTTGACTGAAAACCTCAAACTGCTTGGGGAGCATGAGTCCTGTGGCAGAGTGGGCAGGATTTCCAGCTCAGAGAACAATTGACATCAGGATGCGTTGTTAAGGTCATGAGTGGAAGCAGAAGTGCTGGAGGCTCAGCCTGGAAGCCGTGATCTCCATGCCAAGGCTCCCCAGAGAGCAACATCCAGGCTCCAAAGATAAGCAAGGCTTTGCAAGACAGACACAGAGAGGCTGGGCCTGGACTACTCCTCCAAGGAGCAACAATGGATGCTCAGGCTTGCCCAGAGCAGCAAGACCCACGTGGGTCACCCTTGGCACCTGTGGGTGCGTGGAGGAGGGATCAGTCCACAGGAGACACAGGGTATTGTTCCCATAATGTTGCTCTCCATGAGGAAGGCAGCAGAGGTGAGCATAAGTTGGCCGATGCCAAAAGTGACGTGGGCACAGCTTCCAGGGCGCATCCTGAAATGGTCCCTCGAGGCAGGACAGTGATGTCTGAAGCTGGTGCAATCGGAACAGGGATGAGCAGCTTCTTTAATGATACATAATAAAGGGAGGGACAGAACCACACCTCTTCCCTAGGCTCTGAGACAGGGATGAGAGCAGAGCAGCAGGCACCCAGCTGTACAGACAACAGCCAGCTGCCCTTGTCAGCGGAATGAGCCGGTCCCATGGGATCAGGAGAGGGATCAGCAAGGCAGGCGAGATGCTTACGGGGCACGTACGGACCCTTGGCATGGGCAGGGGAAGGGAATCCAGCAGTGATTCCCAGCAAGCTGGACACATAAGGTGGCATTTCCCCTGACCAGGCCATGAGCCAGTGGCACTCTCGAGGCCAGGCTCTGCCCCGAAGGAGCGATGTCTTCCCTCGGCCTGCACCCGCTCGTCCTTCCTTCTTCTCCCGCTCTCCTGCTGTGGTTTCAGCGGGATGTTTTCCTGCTAAGCCCACAAGCTCACGTGTGCGGAGACTTGCCCATTCCTCCCCAAAAGCCCCCTGAGCCATGGCATTGACGTCAGCAGTGCGCCAGCTGTCAAACAATGGAGATTAAGGCTTGGCAGGCAGTGCCAAGCCGGGCAAGCGTCTGTGCCTCCCCAGGCAGGTGAGCAACATTCCCTGCCGAGCAGGAACAGGCACATTGCAGCACCCTGGCTGCGGCACCTGGACACGAGGCCCAGCGTGATCCCCGGCGGCCCCGAGCCGTGCCCAGGCAGCCGCCGGGGCTCGGCCCAGCAGGACCCACCGTGGCGAGGGCACTCGGTCCCTGCGCAGGGCTGGGAGGAGGCAGAGCCCTGGCTGTGGCTCCAGCCCATGGGGAGGGTTATCCTGTGTGCCAAGAGATGTGCAGTACTGGGAACAGGCCCGGGGCACATCCCTCCCTGTTCTGCCCAGCACAGGGACAGAGGCCATGACGTGCTGTCTCATGCAGAGCTGCAGCGCAGCCCAAGCCAAGGCCTCACAGACCTCAGGAGGTTCAGCCCTGGGGTTTCTCCCGGGGCAGACAAACATCTGCAGGACACTCAGTCCCAACCTGGGCACCAGGGAAAGCCTGGGACATGGCCAGGCTGGCACCAGCTTGGGGGAGCAGCTGGAAAGACTCCTGGAAAAGAGGAAGGGAGCTGCTTCTAGTTATCATGCTTGACCCTCCCATGGTCCTGGCTTTGCACACTTTGCACACTAACCTTCCCATTCCCGTTGCAGGTGTCCCACTGCCAGCAGGACTGCCAGGACCTGTCTTCTGCCGAAATAAAGGTGGGAGAACTGCAAACACCAAGTTCATCCAGCACTACCAACGGTAACTCCTTTCCTCACCACTCAGCTCCTAGGCTGGGTTTGACATGGATTTGGGAGCCATCAGGGACACAGGAGATGCAGAAACATCCTCGTTTCTGCTGAGCAGAGCTGAGCCAAAGCCATCAGCAGGGCACCAGCAGGGCACCAGCCTTCCTCCCAGCCTTCACTCCTCACCAAACAAACAGAGCCAGGAGGGCACCTGAGGTTAAAGAAACATGACTGACAACGCCCAGAGATATGAACACACAGGGATGTGACAGTTCCAGCACGAGCTACAAACCCTGCTGGGCTCGTGCCCTGCTTGCTGGGAAGTTCTCCCAGCTTGGTGTGCCTCCTGCTCCAGCAGCAGGATCCCATTGGCGAGCTGTGTCTCGCCAGGTGCAGGAGGAAAGCACCTGGCTCATCCAGGGGAAACGTCACTGCCTGGGGAAAAGAACACAGCGTCCTGCCCCACAGGTCCTGCCCCCTCCCTCCACACCAGGCTGGTGTCTCCTTGTGCTGGTGTCTCCTTGTGCTCCTGTAACTCACTCTGCCCACGGGAACAACCCTTGGTGAGGTCCTGCCACTAATGATGGTGACAGTGCAGAGTGACACAGGCTGGCCCACACTTCCCTGAGGAGGAGGAGGATGGGAGGGCAGTGGGGCAGAGCCCACAGGAGCTCAGCTGGACCAAAACCAGAATATCCTGCCCTGAAGACCCCAAGTTCTTCAGAAGGAGCACCTGCCCTTCAGGACACATCCCTGAACGTTGCAGTGCCCTCACACATACGGGTTTAATGAGGAGCCACCAGTTCGAGGCTTGCTGCTCCCCACAACTTGGCTCAGCTGGTCTCTGGGTCTCAGGAGAGGAATCCCTCTCCCAGGCTTCCCTTTCCCAGCTCCAGGCACCAGATCAGGCCCAGTCCAAAATGGCTGTGTTTGCTGGAGTATCCGCCCTCCAGCCCAGACAGAGTGGACTTCAGGAGGTCCACTGACAGCATAAAGCAGAGACGCCCAGGGCAGGAGCTGCTCCTGGGGCAGCAGGATGGGAGGAACAGCAGTTTCTCATGGGCTCTGTTGACTTCTCCTCCCTACAAGTGGTCCCTGGTGTGGTGGGATTCAAGAGGTCCCTGTGTGCTGCCCCTTCTCATGCCCTTCACACCAAACCTCCTGGCACACCTCACCCTTCACCCAACCTTGTCACAGGGCCCAGCCCAGCACGGCCGGATGGGAGGGGAGCTGATGGCCCATCCGAGTCCTTCCCATTTGTTCTCCCTCAAGACACTCTCAAAGGAAAACCCTTGAAGTCATTGTTCTATTTTGATCCAACCAGGGCATCCAGCACGTCTCGTGTTAGGAGGGGCTGTGCCGAAGGAAAAAGGAAACTGCTCCAGGAGGAGGGTCTGACCAGAGAGGCCCAGATGGAACATCCAACCCAAAGCCCAGACAACCACGACCACATCACGCCCACCCACCTGGAGCACCTGCCCACGGCTGACAAGACACCTAAAATGCTTCACATCACTCACAGTTCCCTTGAGAAGCTGGGATGGCAACAGGGATGGATAATGCCATGACTCAACACGACTCAACATGAGCCAGACCTTCTTCTCTCTACAGGAACGTCACCAGGGCTGCAGGCCACCAATGCCTGCCATGGGAGGAGGACAAGACCAGAGGATCAGAGCGCTGGGAAGAGCAGCAGCTGCCAACAACAGGCTGAGAGAGCAGGGGGTGTTCAGTCTGGAGAAGAAAAGGCTCCAGGGAGACCTTCTTGCAGCCTCTCAGAACTTACAGGGGGTGTATAAAAAAGAGAGAGAATTTTTACACAAGCAAATAGTGATGGGACAAAGGGCAACGATTTTAAACCAAAAGAGGTGAGATTTACATTAGATATTAGGAAAAAATTGTTTACTCAAAGTGTAGTGAGGCTCTGGCACAGGTTGCCCAGAAAAGCCATGGCTGCCCCATCCCTGGAAGTGTCCAAGGCCAGGTTGGACAGGGCTTGGAGCACCCTGGGCTAGTGGAAGGTGTGCCTATGGCAGGGGGTGGAACGAGATGATCTTTAAATTCTCTTCCAACCGAAACCATTCCATGATTCTGTGAAAAACCCAGGGTGATATTTTTCAAGAAAAGATCTACTGGGCCCACAGAGCCACCATGCAAAGCCCAGCTCTGCTCTCCTGGCTTTGGGTCACTGCAAGGTCCTCACACCCCAGCAGACAACCTTTTACCTTCACCTCTGCTGCTGAGGGACTTCTCGTGTCCCTGTGGCTCCCTGGATGGAGGTCCCTCCCTGTGAAGACAGGGTGCAGGGAGGGCCCAGCTGCCCCATCCTGGCATAGCAGCTCAGCAAACACCACGCTGCGGCGCAGGGCGCGGCGCAGGCAGGTGGCAGCCACCCCAACCCTGGCGCTGTGTCACAGCCCCAACATTTCCAGCACTCCCTGCATACCCTCAGTGGCACCTGAGTTTCTCCCAGATCCAACTCCCTGCTCACTGCAGGAGGACTGACCTTTAAAGGTCCCTTACAAACCCAAACCATTCCCCTCCAGGTTTGCCATCTTCAAAAAATACAAGGGTTCTTTGCTCATCTAGGTTTTCCTCCACCTTCCAGGGTGAAGTTTTCCTGCTGGCCCTAGGAGATGGACCTATTTCAGCCCTGGTCAGTGCATCCCACTGCTGCCTCCTCTGAAGCACCTGCACAGAGCCCAAGCTGTCTCCAGGCACTCTTCTTCCAAAGGCACAGCTTTCCAGGAAAAAGCTTAACCAACAGTCTGCAGCAACGCGGACTTTGGCCAGAAAGAAACCGGGAAACAAACACAAAAATACCAAATAGACCCATCAGCATTTCTACTAAATGGTGCAGACGGGGATGAAGCAGAGAGGAGGGGATAGTTTGTTTTCATTCACACGGGATTGCACAACAGCAGCTGGAGCCCCACGTGCAGGGCTGTGCTCGCCCTGCTGAGCTCACTCCACACTTATCTTGGTCAGCAAACAAACCAGCCCATCACCAAACAACTTAATGGGGAGGATGTTGGGCAGCTCTGCCTTGTCCTTGAGCACGTGAAACCATCCCGCTGACGTGAGCCCATCCCTCAGCCAGGGATGCCAGGAGGGCATGGCATCCTGGCCCCCTGCGGCGTCAGGGAGGTCCCCAGGGATGGACCGGCCATGCAGGTGACACCTGCCTGCTCTTCCCAGCCCAGGTGTGCCTGTCCCTAATGCTGCTGGGCTGGAGCATCCTGCAGCCATCCTCACTGTCCTGCTCCCTGTGGTCACAGAATTGCTAAGGTTGGAAAAGTCCTCCAAGATCATCGAGTCCAACCATTAACTCAGTGCCACGTTCACCCCTAAACCGTGTCCCCAGGTGTCACATCCACATGTTTTTTTGAACACTTCCAGGGACGGTGACTCCACTACTGCCCTGGGCAGCCTGTGCCAATGCCTGACCACCCTTTTCATGGAGAAATTTTTCCTAGTATCTAATCTAGTACCTTCTAATGGAACAGCTCCAGATACAGCAGCAGCAGGGACAGGCAACCCAATGCTGTACTGGAAGCCTGAGGGATGTCAAGGAAGCAAAACCAGGTCACCTCTGGGGACTCCCACACCTCAGCTGGGGGCAGCAGGTGATGCAGACAAGAGACAAGTTTTGTTCCAGGTTCTGACATTCCTGGAAGCTTAGAAATCAAGTGCCTTCAACCTGCTTTCCCTCCTGACCCCACACTGCTCTGCTGTCCCCACATTGCCCTCCCTGTCAGTGTTATCTCAGGTGCTGCCACACAGGTGCTTTGTTTGGCCAGGGCACGTGGCACCGTCCTGGGGTGTGGAGGAACTGCCTCAGGGTCACTGGAGCTGTGCCAGGGGCTCCAACCTCTCTCCAGGCCCTGCCCAGGTCTCAGCCTGGCAAACGAGCTGGTTTGTTTCTGGAGGGCCTCACTACAAAGGGTTCAGCTCCCATCCATGGATTTCCTTCAGGCTGAGCTCCGACATCGCTCGCGTTTCCCTCACCGACCATCAGCCACCTGCCTTTGTTTGAGCAAGCAAAGCAAGGAGGCTCAGGGGGTGGAGCTGCCACCCGAAGGGACAAACTGCAGTGGGGAAGCACAATTTGAAGACATCCAGCAAGTTCCTGTGCCTTTGGTGGCACCAAACCCTCTGCAGCAGGACCAGGATGCAGCCCAGCAGGGTAAAAGACCCTTGTGTGGCCCCACAGCAGCACAAGGTACATGAGGATTCCCTCCCCAAAGCGCAGCCAAAGGGCTTGGAATATTTTTGGATCTCCTTGGGGCAGGGGGAACCAAGGGCCCACACAAGCAAAATGTATTTACAAATCGTTTGACAGCCTTGCATGGCTCAATTGCAGAGTAATTTACTCTGAAGATCCCTGATGAAGCAAATCCCAGGGTGGGTGAGATGCCCAAAGCCAAACCTAGCAGAGGATTCACGGGGGAAGGGAGAAGAGGTGCTGCTTTGCACCACATCCCACCAGGATTCACATGCAGGGGCTCAGCTCCTCGCTGTGCCCCGTGCTGGGCCTTCCACTATGGGCTGGGAGAAAAGGGAACCCTGTCCAGCCTTTTCCCCCTCATTTCCCTTTAGGGACTACCTGGAGCATTCCCTGCCAGCAGTCCCAAGCATGGCCAGAGAACCTGGGCTTTGCTCTCCAAGAGCATCCCTTTCCCATGGCACGGGCTCATCTCTCTGCTGGTAGAGGCAGAACAAGCCTGGAGCATCCTAAGGGTGGAAATCCCAAAAGAGGAACTCATAGTAGCCCCAAATATGTCCTGACAGCAGAAATCCCCTGAGGGGAGAGCCCCCAGGACAAGCCAGACCCTCCCATGACACACAACCCCACAAGTACCATCTGCTGCAGGCAAGGAGACACACAGGGGTTCTCCTGGGATTCCTGAGTTGCTCTTTGCAGCTCCTGGAAAGGCTGTGGGGTTCTGCAACAACAAACAGACCCCTCAGCTGAGCAAAGGGAATGACCTGAGCAAGGGCCTTCATAGAATCATGGAATGGTTTGGGTGGGAAGGGACTTCAATCTCATTCTACCCCCTGCCATGGGCAGGACACCTTCCACTAGCCCAGTTTGCTCCAAGCCCTGTCCAACCTGGCCTTGGACACTTCCAGGGATCCAGGGGCAGCCACAGCTCCTCTTGGCAACCTGTGCCAGGGCCTCCCCACCCTCACAGAGAAAAATTTCTTCCCAACATCCCATCTAACCCTGCCCTCTGGCAGTGGGAAGCCATTCCCCCTTCTCCTCTCACTCCAGGCCCTTGTCAATAGTTTCTCTCCATCCTCCTTGTAGCTCCTTCAGCCACTGCAAGGCCACAATCAGGTCACCCCAAAGCTTCTCCTCTCCAGGCTGAACAATCCCAACTCTCCAGCCTTTCCTCCCAGCAGAGCTGCTCCAGCCCTCTGACCACCTTGGGGCCTCCTCTGGACTCTCTCCAGCAGCCCCATGTCCTCCCTGTGCTGTTCCCCAGGGCTGGAGCAGCTCTGCAGGGGGGTCTCCCCTGAGGGGCAGAATCCCCCCCTGCCCTGCTGCCCACGCTGGGGGATCAGCCCAGGGCACGGGGGGTTCTGGTCTGCCTGGGGAAAGAATGTAAACTTGAGACTGGGAAATCAAAACCAAACAATTGCCACTTAACGGTATCCGAGAGTACAGTATTTTTGCAGTCAAACACAAACGATTTCCTGATTTCCTGTGCCAGGGCTGTCCAAGCACCGGGCAATGCTCAAGGACTGACGTGTTCCCGGTATCTGCGCCACGCGTGAAGGAAAACAATTCCCCTCCAACATGGAAAAAATCCCCAAACTCATTAAAGCCTGTTAATTACATTCATTGAGATATTTTCTCTATTAGAGCCCACTCGTTTTCCAGTTTTCAGTTCTTCAGGGCTGGAATTTGCTGTGGCATCTCACTGAGGTGTTCACATAAGGACCAGACTCCAGACCTCTGGATTTTTAAGGGAGTAGACTAAAAGCAATGCTAAAAAAGCCCCATTTGGCAGTTTTGTGCTGTTTTCTGCAGACCTTGCACTCATGCTGTGGTGGGATGGCACAGGCAGCAAAAACAGCTCACCAAACCTGGGCTCTGGAGCGACCTGACCCCACAGGGATGGGAAAACCAGGAAACCCTCAGGTTTTGGAGTCACAGAGACCTGCCAGATGCCAATGCCAGGTGAAAGAAGCCCAACTTAACTTTTCAAGTGGTACAAGACGCTGCTCCTGGCTGAGGAACTGGGTTGCTGCTGAACCAGGATGAACGTGGAGGAGGAGGTGTCCCCATACCACCAAATCCCAGCTTTGGGCACAGTCCAGACATGGACTTTGGGCTGGGACAGTCGGGGAGCTGTGGGTCTGCGCCAGGCACAGGACAGGCTGGACATGGAGGGATCTGCCCCAGGCACAGGACAGGCTGGACATGAGGGTCCAACCACCAAGGCCCCTGGAGCCACATCTTCACCGCCACCAGCAGAGAAGGGGAGGGAGAGTTTCTGCTCCAGGGAGCTGGAGGAAAACACAAACCTGTCGCCAATTAATGTCAGATGAACTCTGGCAGGACACAGGAAGAACATAAAAAAGAAGTGGCAGCATTCAAGCTTCCTGCAACTGCAGAGCATCTCATCAACGACTCCCGGAGAGGAAACATATTCGTGGGAGTGGCGGCTGCTCCCACCCACCTCTCCTTCCTATGGCTCCCGATTTCCCCGCTGGGATTTGTGTCAATTGAGCAGACACATTGAGAAATAGGATATTCATTCCCTAAACACTGGAGTTTCAAACCGCTCTGGTCCAAATTAAGCAGAGATTTAGGGAGGGGATAATGGCCAAAGATTCCTGCTCCTTCAGTGAGCGCTGCTCCAGTCCCACACTCGGGGGGAGAATACATGTAAAAACTGTTTTAATTAACTCAATTTTTTTCCTTAAAGCTCACAGATTTCAAGATTAGGGAAACACACCCAGCATGGCTCAGGCTATCCAGAGGAACAAAGGAGCTCGGAGAGAATTATGTGTTTCTATAGACTCAGAGACAATATCCACAAGTCCCTTCTTGCAGCAAAACTCAGGGCTCTGCGTGTGCAACCAAAGGCACTCAGCTTTTTATTATTAAAGTCTTTTTTTTACTTGTTTGGGAGTAATACTGAGGCTTTCCAGTACGGATAATTGTCCATGATGTGGGGCACTCCTCATGTAAAATGGGACTTACAAGGGATATCCAGAGCTTTTCACACTCCAGAGGGGACTGTGTCCACAGCCTCCTCCAACACAGATGTCCCAGGGTGTCACAGAAGATGAGAAGGCAGGTTTGGAGCAAAAAAGGAACAAAACCCCAAAACAATAAATAAAAAAAAGAGCTGGATCCTCACTCAACAGCTGAGCTGCAGAGCTCAGGACACTGGGGACGCTGACCCAAAGGGTTTCAAAGGAACACTGGACAAGAGAAATTCCTGTCTTGGTAAACAGAAGGACTATTTGGCTTGGAAAATTTTCAATCAAGCTGGAAAGGGCTGGAGGCTGCAAGAGGACACCAAAGGATGTGCTGCATCAGCCTGTCCTGCTCTTCCTCTGCTCCAGGAACCTGCTCTGACCAGGGCTGGGGAGGAGACCAGGACGCTGGAGCTGCCACAGGATGGCTGTTCCAAAATCTTTTATAGAATCCTTTAGGTTGGAATGCCTCCTGAGACCACCAAGCCCAACTGTTCCCCCAGCACTGCCAAGGCCACCCCTTAACCATGTCCCCAGGTGCCACATCCATGTGTTTTCTGAACACTTCCAGGAATGGGGACTTTACCATTGCCCTGGGCAGTCCCTGCCAATGCCTGACCACCCTTTTCATGGAGAAATTTTTCCTAGTATCTAATCTAGTACCTTCTAATGGAACAGCTCCAGATACAGCAGCAGCAGGGACAGGCAACCCAATGCTGTACTGGAAGCCTGAGGGATGTCAAGGAAGCAAAACCAGGTCACCTCTGGGGACTCCCACACCTCAGCTGGGGGCAGCAGGTGATGCAGACAAGAGACAAGTTTTGTTCCAGGTTCTGACATTCCTGGAAGCTTAGAAATCAAGTGCCTTCAACCTGCTTTCCCTCCTGACCCCACACTGCTCTGCTGTCCCCACATTGCCCTCCCTGTCAGTGTTATCTCAGGTGCTGCCACACAGGTGCTTTGTTTGGCCAGGGCACGTGGCACCGTCCTGGGGTGTGGAGGAACTGCCTCAGGGTCACTGGAGCTGTGCCAGGGGCTCCAACCTCTCTCCAGGCCCTGCCCAGGTCTCAGCCTGGCAAACGAGCTGGTTTGTTTCTGGAGGGCCTCACCACAAAGGGTTCAGCTCCCATCCATGGATTTCCTTCAGGCTGAGCTCCGACATCGCTCGCGTTTCCCTCACCGACCATCAGCCACCTGCCTTTGTTTGAGCAAGCAAAGCAAGGAGGCTCAGGGGGTGGAGCTGCCACCCGAAGGGACAAACTGCAGTGGGGAAGCACAATTTGAAGACATCCAGCAAGTTCCTGTGCCTTTGGTGGCACCAAACCCTCTGCAGCAGGACCAGGATGCAGCCCAGCAGGGTAAAAGACCCTTGTGTGGCCCCACAGCAGCACAAGGTACATGAGGATTCCCTCCCCAAAGCGCAGCCAAAGGGCTTGGAATATTTTTGGATCTCCTTGGGGCAGGGGGAACCAAGGGCCCACACAAGCAAAATGTATTTACAAATCGTTTGACAGCCTTGCATGGCTCAATTGCAGAGTAATTTACTCTGAAGATCCCTGATGAAGCAAATCCCAGGGTGGGTGAGATGCCCAAAGCCAAACCTAGCAGAGGATTCACGGGGGAAGGGAGAAGAGGTGCTGCTTTGCACCACATCCCACCAGGATTCACATGCAGGGGCTCAGCTCCTCGCTGTGCCCCGTGCTGGGCCTTCCACTATGGGCTGGGAGAAAAGGGAACCCTGTCCAGCCTTTTCCCCCTCATTTCCCTTTAGGGACTACCTGGAGCATTCCCTGCCAGCAGTCCCAAGCATGGCCAGAGAACCTGGGCTTTGCTCTCCAAGAGCATCCCTTTCCCATGGCACGGGCTCATCTCTCTGCTGGTAGAGGCAGAACAAGCCTGGAGCATCCTAAGGGTGGAAATCCCAAAAGAGGAACTCATAGTAGCCCCAAATATGTCCTGACAGCAGAAATCCCCTGAGGGGAGAGCCCCCAGGACAAGCCAGACCCTCCCATGACACACAACCCCACAAGTACCATCTGCTGCAGGCAAGGAGACACACAGGGGTTCTCCTGGGATTCCTGAGTTGCTCTTTGCAGCTCCTGGAAAGGCTGTGGGGTTCTGCAACAACAAACAGACCCCTCAGCTGAGCAAAGGGAATGACCTGAGCAAGGGCCTTCATAGAATCATGGAATGGTTTGGGTGGGAAGGGACTTCAATCTCATTCTACCCCCTGCCATGGGCAGGACACCTTCCACTAGCCCAGTTTGCTCCAAGCCCTGTCCAACCTGGCCTTGGACACTTCCAGGGATCCAGGGGCAGCCACAGCTCCTCTTGGCAACCTGTGCCAGGGCCTCCCCACCCTCACAGAGAAAAATTTCTTCCCAACATCCCATCTAACCCTGCCCTCTGGCAGTGGGAAGCCATTCCCCCTTCTCCTCTCACTCCAGGCCCTTG